>NW_011888981.1:1726458-1730834 GCF_000151845.1 Pteropus vampyrus
GTCTTCTTTCTTCCCTTTCTTATGTCTTCTCTGCCTGCCTGCCTGCCTGCCTGCCTGCCTTCCTCCTTCCTTCCTTCCTTCCTTCCTTCCTTCCGTCCTTCCTTCGCTTGTATAAAGAGGCACCTGCTATATAATTCCAAAGTATTGCCATATGGAAATCTATTGGCAGAGTCCCTTGCCTTATGTATGTTTTTTTTAAACTTTTTATTTTGAAATAATTCTATACTCCTAAAAGGTTGCAAAAATGTACAGCGAGATTTTATGCCCCCTTTACCAGCCTCTCCAAGTAGTCACATCTTGCTTTACTATATATAGTACATTATCAAAACCAGAGATCAACGTTGGTATAATCCACAGAGTTTATTCAGATTTCACCAGTTTTACAAACACTCATCTGAGTATGAGTATAGCTTTATACGACTTGATTATATTTGTAGCTTTGTGTAACCACCATAGTTAAGGTGAAGAATTCTTCCATTACCATAGAGCACCCATGTGCTACCCCTTGATTTGCCTTATTTTTTAAAAATAAGCCATATATATATACACACACACACACGATTGGATTATCTTATTTTTCCAATGTTAAAAATTCAAAATATATCAGCTACTATCTTATCCAACACTATGCAGGCTTAGAAAAACATGTCTATTGCCCAAAACCAGCCTAGAGCTGCCTGCTTACCATCTGGTATACATTACAACTGAGCTAAATAGAACTATGTATCTTATGATATATTATATGTCGTCATCTAATATTTAGTATTTGTTTATCTGGAAATGCAGATATTTGTATTCTATACTCATTCCTTGCTATTTAGACATTTTAAAGAAAAAGTTAAGATTGTTTATTTCTAAGACTATTTATCAATTTATTGTGTAGAATATTTAGAGTTAAACACAGTAATGCAGAAGTCATTTTTTTTCCTTCTAGCAGTCAACACATACCATCCATAAATCTCTTTCCTCATGTTCCGGACTCTTGTCAATGTGTCAATGTGTCAATGTATATGAATTTCAACTGTGACTAGCCCACTAAGGATGTCCAATATTTATCACTCCCAATATAGTCAGCACAATCCCAGGCCTAAAAGTCTACCTTGGGCCTGTATGTGTTTATTAACTTATCACCCGACATTCAATGTACTTCCTGGGGAAACAACATTTTGTTTCCTTTTGTAGCTCTCAATCTCTGAAGAACCATCATAATCCTTTGCAGAGGGATCTCACTTCATATTTCTAAGGTAATCATAACAGTGATGACAGAAATCATACTCTGAGCCCTTCTTGTATGTGTGGAACTCTGCAACACGCTTACCGAGGATCTTTCCATTTCATCCTCACAGCATCCCTGTGGGGGAGGTAATATTAGTATCCCTGTTTTACCAATGAGAAAATTGAGGTTTCTGGAGATTAGTGTACCTGGTAAAGGTCATGTAGACAGAAGGAACTGAATTTTAAGTGAGATGTGAATGTAAATAGGCTCATACCCTGCTATGCTCTGGAGAACTAATGTGTATTAAAAATGGGCCAAGTGATGGAATAAATGATAAAATAGTAAGATTCAGGCCATGTTGAGTCTGGAAGATGAATACTACACATTTTTTACTGATCAAGTTCATACAGAGTTATTTTTTTAATTAAAAAAAAAAACAAACAAAAATCTACAGACCAAATGGTTTTGAAGTATGACTATTTGGAAGAGGGAGCTATATGCAAAATATGCCTTCTTTGTTGAGGTTGAAGTGTAGAAACTGGTTAGTGTATCTTACTGCAGCTAGATTCAGGAAAAGAGAAAGGTTAAGGATTGCTACAACACCATATCATTGGACTGGACAAAAGCTGATAGAGATAAAGACCATATTCCTTTAATAGAATCAAAGCATGATAATTGATTTATATTTAACAGTGAATTAAACAAGGCAAATTCCATATTATATCCAACTAAGGTGTGAAAAAAGAACAGTTAATGAACAACGTGATGGTTGGCTAATAGATTCTTTCATGAGATCAGAGATGAGGGCAGGCTCATTATGAGGTGTCTGTTTAGAATCCATGTTACAAGACGTGGGATTTGGCAGGCGATTTTCTTGCTAGAAGCATTCGTTGTTATTCCTGGTCACGTAGGAAGAATGGAGTGTCTGACAATGATGGACAGTGCAGCAGCCTTGCTGCTTGGAAATTAATTTGAAGTCCTCTTCTAGAGAACTGCTGTCTCCTGTTACTATACAGAAACGATTGTACTAATAATGTGTGCCCAATTCCGTAAGAGACACACCGCAAGGCAGAAGCCTAGAATTTCCACAGAAAAACAAAAACGTTGCAAAAAATAACCAAAGAGAAATTTATTAGGGAAATATCTAAATTCTAATTATCAGGGTATTTAACTAATATTTTGTGGCCATACTTCAAATGGCAGTAGTCAGCTTTAAATGACATGAGATGTGTAATATAGGAACATATATTCTGTACACAGGAAATGCTTCATGTGTGCTTGATTAATACTAAAGACTAATACTAATCACAACAGATCAAATATTTATTAAAATTGGTCTAAGAATAATAACTTAATAAAGATAAATGTAACATAGTTATTGAGCTCTTAGTATAGACTAGGTATTATGTCAGATAGTTTATAGTTATTAGATTATTTAATCTTCATAATAATATTGTAAATAGTGTTATCATCTCAATTTTACAAGTGAGGTAGCAAAAGTCTTTTAAAGGTTGGATTAAACTGCCCAAAGCAATTTTACTTCAGAGTCTATACATTTAATTACTATATAATATGCTCCCTGTCTCTCTCTGTCTATGTCAGGAGCTCACTGACAGTGAAGGATAATGAACAAATAATAATACCAGATACCTACTAAGTATTTATATGTGTACATGCAAAGCATTCTTTAAGACATATATGTGTGTCTGCATATGTATCTTAGAGAATGTATATACATACATTTTTCAGTGAGTGTATTGAATCCAAGGCAGCAATGTTTTCTAAGAGATTTTAAACCAAGGCCAATTGTTGCCCCAGGTTTTGATACCATTCATGACTCCCTTCATCATATTTTCATAAAGAAATCAATGATCAGGTTCTATGATCTGAATGTTTATGTCCTCACAAAGTTGGTGATTTGGGAGTGCTTAAGAAAGTGGAGCCCCTGACACTGGGATTAGTGTCTTTATTAGACAGACTCCAGATAGCTCCCTAGCCCCTTCTACCATCTGAGGACAAGTGAGGAAGCTATAAACCAGGAAGGGGGCCTTCACCAAAGTGCACCACATTGGCACCTTGATTTTGGATTTCCAGTCCAGAAGATTTCTATTCTTTATAAGCCACTCAGCCTGTGGTATTTTGTTAAGGCAGCCCAAACATAAGATTAATGGGAAAAAAGCTCATGAGACTGACATGTAATCAAGGCTCATACAAGACCAATAAAACCTAGTAAGGCACGATGGAGAGAAAGTGAGCAGTGGTACCCTCCAGATAATGAGCACTGCCATCACAACCTTAGGTCACCGACTGGAGATTTTAGGCTCTGTATGCTTTTTGGAAGCATAATATAGAATAATTTTTAAAAATAAGAGTTTACATTTATCTATAGAATGTATATGTAAATGCATATATATGCTCTGTGTGTGTGATGTATATCCATTCCTATCATACACACATTTGATGTTTTTGGAAAAAAATTTTTAAAAACATTCCAGCTCTTCTAGAAAAAGAAAAGGTCTGGGATTTTTTTAAATATTGCATTCTTGGGATTTTTGTTCAATAATGGTTGGCATTCAATATTATTTTATATTAGTTTCAGGTGTACAGCATAGTGGTTACACATGACATTCCTGGGATTTTTGATAGTAAATTTTACTCCTATTTAAATTTTATTTATAAGAAAACTAGGATAGATTGAGGAGCTTAGGAAATACGTTACAGTTTGAGATATTTGGAAGATTATCCATTTAAGAGTAACAGCAATTCTGGATTAACATCAGCATCTGGCTTCCATTTGCTGGGCCAGGTGAATGTGAGCAAAGTAGAGTCCAGGACCAAACTAGAATAGCTCACACGGAAGTATTATATTTTACCAACATGGCACCATGAGCTTTGTCTTTGGGACTCAAATTGATTTTATTTTAAAAAGGGGGAGTGAGGCAGTACTGTATTGTTGTGTCTGGTAGTAGCTGCTGATAGTTTGATTAAGAGTTAGGAAACTGTCCTGACTCTACCACTTACCTGCTTTGTGGACTTTTATATACATAATTTATTTGTGATTCTACTTCTTTGTTTGAGATGGAAATAATAGTTTCCACATAATAGAGTTGCTATAATAATTAAATCAGTTAATATCCGTAAAGCTCTGAAAACATCCATG
>NW_011888981.1:1731984-1739076 GCF_000151845.1 Pteropus vampyrus
GAAGACAGTGTTTTCAAAAGATACTTAATTCTTTTTTTTAAGGTGTTGGGGTGACATTGGTTAATAAAATCAAATAAGTTTCAAGTGTACAGTTTAACAATACATCACATGTGTATTGCATTGTGTGTTTACCTTTCAAAGTTGAATTTCCTTCTGTCACCAAATTTTTGACCCTCTTTCCCCCTATCTACCTCCCCTCTCTCCCACTTCTTTCTGGTAACCACTAATCCACTGTCCACGTCCCATGAGTCTCTGTTTGTTTGTCATGTTTGTTTGTTACTTTCAAACAAACAAACATGTTTTATATTCCACATGTAAGTGAAATCATATGATTTTCAACTTTTTGTGTCTGACTTATGTTGCTTAGCATGATTATCTTAAGATCCACCCATGTTGTCGCAAATAGCACTATTTCATCTTATCTATGGCTGAGTAATATTACATTGTATATATGTACCACACCTTTATCTACCTAATTCTATTATTCAAAACATGTCCTTTACACATAGAATCTAACAAATGAATTGGATTATGTTACTATAAATCACAATTGCTTCAGACCTTTCTGGGGAAAAAGGCTATTTTCTATCAAGCTATACAATATAATCATATTGTATTGCATTGCATTGCATTGCATTGCATTGCATTGCATTGCATTGTATTGTATTGTATTGTATTGTATTGTATTGTATTGTATTGTATTGTATTGCCAAAAAGTCATGTTTACATATAGTCACATTTAGTTTTTATGTGTTTAACTTCCCAAATGAGAAGAAATAATACTATGTCTAAGGGACCGTCCTGAGCTACTTTGTTTTGTTCCTTGTGCTCTGACCCCGGGTCTCCAATCTCCCTCAACCAGCCTTGCAGACTTCTCTGTAGTTGCATCTGCCCCTTATCTCCCTTTGTTCAGCACCCACTTATTCTCCAAGGCTTACCTATATGCAGATTTCTCTGCTTCCTTCATCTAGAAACAAATAAACAGAACCTTCCCTCCTTCTTCCCTAAACTCCGAAAGTCAGTTCCTCTCTGATGATATCAGCTCTAACAGTGAAAACTGCCATAACAGACAAGCACAGACTGGGGAGCTTAAACAACGGAAAATCATTTTCTCTTAGTTCTGGAGGCTGGAAGATCAAGGTACTGGCAGAGTTGGTATCTTCTGAGGCCTAAGAAGGTTGTTTTCTCGCTGTGTCTTCACATGGCCTTTCCTCTATGTGTGTACACTCCTGGCATCTCTTCTTCTTATAAGGGCATCATTCCTATTGGATTACAGCCCCACCTTTATGACCTCTTTTAACCTTAATCACTTCCTAAAGGCCCTGTCTCCAAATACAGTCACATTGGGGGTTAGAGCTTCACATGCGAAAATTTGGGGGAGACACAATTTAGTCTTAACGTTTAACTTGACATTCAGAAGCACAGTTATTGCAGCATTAGTTTAACTCACCACTAGCCTGTGAGCATTGCAGAGAAAGTCACAGTTCATCTCTGTAACACCTGCAACATTTGGAACAGTGCTCTGCAAATAATACTAATAAGCTACCATTCACTGGGCATATTTACACCACTAGGCACTTCACATACATCATACAATCCCAGCCATAACATTTCTAGGTAAGTAAAATTCCCTCTATATCAGAGATAATGAAACTGAAGTCCAGCTAGATTGGGCATCTTGGTAAAGCTCTCACGATTGGCAAAGGACAGAACTAAAACAAACGTTAAGTCTATTCTAAAGCAAAAGTCAGACCCTTTTCCCTCCAAATCTGCCTCTCGTGACATTTGTTGATACAAATGTCACTAGGGTAGGGTACTGGTAGTGCCATTTTCTTTTTCTCACTCATCTATGATCAGGAGAATTAAAGGGATTTTCTTTGATCACTTTTGTTTGAACAGGCAGGAAAGGAAGGGATACAAATTTTAGAAATTTAAGTATAGTAGCAGCAAAAGCCTTCCTTTCCAGACTCTTACAGGAAGCGATATTGAAGTAAATAATAAAGGTGAGAGAGGTGAATACGATATAAAGAAGGTTGCCTGACATAATAATGACAGTAAATTTCAACCAGGAATAAAATGGAAAACATGAAACACTGGTAAGAATTAAAAGCATCCAGCTACATGCATGGATGGCATCACAGGGGGTGTGCTTTATAGGCAGTAAGAGGTCCACTTGCTCCACAACATCTCTCATTATCCATCCGTAGTACCTGAAATAACCACACTGTTGTAACTTCAGTGGTCTAAGATTTTAGAATACCAATCCTCGTTGTCACCGAATCCCCATTTCACTCTAACCTGTAGGATAATGGGTTAACTCATTAAAGTACTAACATATCACATTGACTGCAAGCTGCAAATAAACATTTTTTTTTTAATGTGGCAGTGAATTATGCATCATGACAAAGCAAGTATATACCATAATTCACAGACCTAGAATCCAGGCAAATCGTGAAGTCCTGGGAGGCCAGGGAAAGGCATATCTCATGGGGTGCCTGGAAGTGGGAATGAAAGGGGAGAAAGGAAAGGAACCTGGAGGAAGGACAGTGAGGAAGGCAATTAAAGTGAGGATGGGATGTTACTAAAAAACCACTTGCTAATTTCTTGCAAGAGTAAAACCCTAAAACACTGGATTAAGTAATGGTTGAGAGTTTTGTGGATCTAGGCTTTCTCAGAAGTAAAGCAGAGGGTGGGATTGACCGGGGCAAAAAGTTTGAGACTGATAGGTTTGAATCAAGCAGGATAAATAAGTGGCACCTAGTTACTTTTTATCTCTTTGCCATTTACACTCAGAGCTATCATTTGTACAGCCTTCTTCAATGCAAGAGCCAAACCATGTTGAGAATTGATGCTTTCAGTTTTTCATGTCTTAATTGTTGATTTGGCTGATATGTCTAGAAACTCTTACCTGTCCTTCCCAAAACTATCTGGATAATTGCTTCAATTCCTTGCTTTGCTTTGACTGTGGGAACCTAGCGCATTTAAAGCATTTTTCTTTCAACTCACACTCACTTGTCTTAAAAAGGTTCTGGTACGGAAGCAAGGAGGTCGAGAGGGGCAGTTAGTCTTGACAATTCATATTGCCCAAGTTTCTGACTCAGTTACCTAAAGTTTGTAAGAGAGAGAGAGAGAGAGAGAGAGAGAGAGAAATGGAAGAGACCTTATTCTCCTTAGCTACATGTCTAAGTCAGCTGCAATTGACTCTCTCTTTCTTCCCACACCTTCCTTTTCAGTGAATTGTGTCTCTTGACAATGAAAGGATTGTGACTTGTGTAAAACAAAGAAGGAAGAGTTGAAGTTTGCCTCATCTGTTTTCTTGAGATTGAAGAGGAATTTATTTTTAGTAATGCAAATATGGTGATCAAACTTCAACACCCCTGTATATAAATTAGATTTACAGAAACTTTTTCACACCATTAAGAATATAGTTTTTAAAATTAAGACTATGAGAAGGAATTTTAAGTGATTTATTGCTGAGCAAAAAGTTTCTGGATTCCAAAATTTTAAATAAAAAAGTTACAGGTATTCTCATATAGAAATCTATTAGTAGGTTAGAAGCCCATTTCGTAACATTTTAACTGTGTAAAACTCCTACAAGATCCATATAAATAAGAGTAATGTAAAATTATCTCAGAAAACTAGAAAAAAAATTCTGTTAATCCAAAGTTTACATCTTTTTACCCATAAACACACAAAATATGTTTATGATAGTACTTACAATGTGGAAGATAAGACAGACACTGTATGAGCTAACACATGCAAAGTGATGTATAAATAAAAAGAAAATAAGTGCTACCAAAGTTTTAAGGAAGAAAAAAATCACTTCCAACTGCAGTGTTGGAAGGATGAAAGAACTGGATATATTTTTTTTATTTGAACCTTGAAGTATGGGAAGCATTTAGCTTTTGAAGATATTCAGTAGAAACTTCAAGGCTGAGAATTGCATGAGAAAAATGTCCAGATGTAGAAAAGAGTACAGTTGAATCTGCCATTTTGGCTGGAGCATCTTTGGGTAGCAATGCGAGCTAAGCTTAGTAAGGTGAACAGTTGTCCAAGCTCAATGGGCATATGATGACAAAATGTTTAGAGGTGTATTTCTCCATCTCTGTTAAAACCTATCCCAATCACTGATAGTTGTACTATATATTTTTTTTAATTGTTTTCCTCTAGATTAAGATTTTTCAATATATGATGGTATGGTTTGTTTGTGTCCTCCCAAAAATTCATGTTGAAACCCTAACTCCTAAAGTGATGGTATTAGAAGCTGAGTTTTGGAAGGGGATTAGGCCATGAGCCCTCATGAATGGAATTAGCATCTTATAAAAGAGGTTCCAGAAGGAGCCTCTTTTCTGTCATGTGATGACACAGTGGAAAGACAGCTGTCAATGAACCAGGAGGTCCTCACCAAACACCAAATGCTGGTGCCATAATCGTGGTCTTCTTAGCTTCCAGACTGTGAGAAATAAATGTTTGTTTTTTATGAGCTATGGTATTTGTTGCATCAGCTTATAAATAATCTAAGACATACGGGGTTTAGAAACATTCTGTAGTTCAGCAAAGCTTTAGTTGACAATCTATCCTGAGAAGCTTCACTTATGGATCCCCCACCCCCCAAAAAAACATTAGTTTTCCATAATTTGGAGGAAAATCCATAGCAGTTTAATTAAATAAAAGCATATCCATAAAATAACAAATGTCAATTAAGGTATAATTGAAGAAAAATATTCCATATGATTCAAAGATGCTTATACATTTTTGGTAAGTAAAATAGGCACATTATAAAGCAGATAATATGGTAAATTTTCTTGATTTAAAAATATATATGTTCATACACACAAGAAAAAGCTGAAAGAATATAAATATATACCAAAATGTTATCAATGATTTGCTCCAGATAGTAAGATTATATGATTTATTTTACTTTTTCAAATTTATATGCATCTAAGCATATTTTACAGTAGAAACTTTATCACATAATGTGAATTTATTTTTATATTATCTACTTTATGCTAAAATATATTACTCATTAAAAAACATGCATTGGGCATCGGCTATGCAGTAAACACTGTTTGGGGTGAGGTTCACAAATAAATGCCAAAGTTATGCTATTCCATTTGGTTTTTCAAGAGTAATTTCCATAGCTTCTCAAATCTGAAAAAATATATATTTAAATAGATACACCTCAGTTTGTGTATAAAATATTCTCATATAATAAAAAATAACCTGTTTGTGCCACAAATGTGGGAAAGAATAATTGCAATTTATTTACATATTTTTAAGTCTGAGTATAATAATTTCTAAGGTTTAGAAAAAGAATATTTGAAATCAATTTGGACATCAACTTAAAAGATTTTTATTTTTTTAAACATCAGCGTGGTTTTAATTTTAATGAAAGTAACATGTGTGTTATAATAAATTCAAGCAATAGTAAAAGTGGAAAAGCACCTATAATCCTTTAATAGATAATCACAGAATACTTTTCCAAAAATTTATGTACACTTACATAATTATTTGTAATATATATGAATATATAAATAACTATAATGGGGTTATATTAAACTTCTCTTTGTGACTGCTTTTACATATCAATATATCACAAATATCTTTTAATGGTAATAAATATAAATTTAAATTATAAATATATTGACTGCTAGTGTCCAATTACATTAATACAAAAGAGCATAAGTGATAAGACAATTGAAAAGTGAATTACAGAAAAAAATTATATTCTTAACTTTGGTGCCTCTATTCATAGCTAGATAATGTTGGGGAGTCATAGCAATTTTGACTACAGCATAAAGAAATCATCTTTATTTCTTTGTTTGCCTAACCTCTACAGATAGCGATTCAAGTTCTTTGCCAGTGCAGATTCTACTTATACATAGAAATCACAGGAAGATATTTTAAATGTGTATATCTTAGTTCACTAACCTATAAAAGAACTGGAGTGTTTTTAGAGATGATGAAGTACAAAGGGAATAATGCCGGGATGGAGGAAGCATTGAAAACCCTGGAAAACAAAACAAAACAAAAAACAGGTACATCGCATTCTGAGCACTAAAATCAAGGACTGTTCGATCAGAAGGCATCTTAGAAAGATGCATATTCAGCCCAATATTCTGGGTCAAGAAATGGGGTTATAGATATCAGTTGGCTTATTATAGACACAACAGATAATAAAACAGAGTGTTCTAAGTATAAAACACCACACAGTCTCTTTTACCTTCCTTTTGCTGGTGCACTTTATTTTATGCTGTCCTTCATACTTGTAGCATAGATTCAAAATAAAATTATTTAAAGATGATAACTATTTGCCCTTGACCTTAGAATATTTATTTGAACAAGGGCATTTATAAGAAGCAGTACATCGATTTCTGCACAAGGCATTTATGGGCATTTTTAGCACATCTGTGTTTTTTCGCAATGCTACTCCAACATGCCTAGATTGAAAGCCTTCTCTCTATCAGGAGTCAGTAAATGCTGCTACCTGAATCTGTCTGCTTTGATTGAGGAGGTGATTTGTGTAACCATGGAGTAAGACACTGTGGTTTTCTGCAGCCTGAAACAAGCCTTATCAGAAAGCAAAATTGCCTGAGTGACTAGGATAGAACTGAGGGGAGACAGATATGGGTTTCTGGTACTTGGTGACCAGCTTTGCTGGCACTGGTGATGCAAGATGGTGATTAAGATAATGAGAACCTTTAGTAACATTGTTAAAATGCTTGCCACAACTCGTAACAGGCATGACAATGTACAGGAAAGCTTTTTATGATATTGCTCTTGCCATAGGGGAAATGAATCCACAACTCACCACTGCCTCCCACAAGGGTTGATTGCTAGGTTATTAGTGATACCAGAGAAATAGCTTTGCAGCTTTGCAGTTTACTTACCTATGACAATGGTTATTCAAATGGTGGACTGTTAGCATTATCTTTTTGTTTGTGAAATAGAATGTTTAATTAAAATATTTTAACAAAATATGTAAAATTTTTTAATCAGTCTATTATATTAAATATGATAGGCAATTGGACAAATAATACAGAGAGTTCAAATAATTCCATGAAATTAAATAAATTAAGGTAATTTTTTTTT
>NW_011888981.1:1741606-1744610 GCF_000151845.1 Pteropus vampyrus
GTTCTCTGCACTACAAATTCTTCCTCTCCTCATTTTGTTATTGAGAGACAGTGCTGAAGTTGGTACCAGGGACAGCTCCAAGCTGGCTAACAATGTGGCTCCGTTAGGTCTTTCAACTCTCCTGCTTCTTATTTTATTTATTTATTAGTTTATTTATTTATAAGATGGTCAAATCACATTGTTTATTAGATCAACAGAGTAGCAAGGGAAAAGAGATATGGAGTAAGTTTACACACTTCAGATGCAGTGAAAGGACCACACTACTGAATCTTGTATTACACACTGTTTCTGTGTCCTCTCTCTTTCTTTCTTCCCTCTTTCTTCCTCTTCCTTCTCCCCACTGCTTCTCCTCCACTCTCTCCCTCCCTGCCTCTCATTTAATATACAATAACCCATCCTCTCCTTTCATTCCAAACTCATATACATACATTCTTATGTGCGTAAACTAAAGAACAAACAATGGTACCCATGCTTCGAAGGAAAGTTCAAAGTTTGTAAGGTGATATATTGGGCTTGCCATGAGTCATTTAGTGATATTTGTGTTGTTTTACATGCATGTGAATTTCTTTGAAATCTACTGAAAGCTAGGTGGCTGCTGTATGTGTAGGATTATGCTTCCCCTTTAGTCTACTTGTACAAGTCAGGGTGACACTTATACTCTTGATCATAACAGTGAGCAGTGGTAGAGAATGACAATAAATAAGTAGTTGGCAGCTGAGGTGCCTTAGGTTGGAACAGTGTCCCACATGATGACAGTGATAGAGTTCTAGCTGTTGGCAGGGTATCGCAGGGGTATAGGTGGGAACATCTGAGGCAGGTGAACAAGGGAGCAGCAGAAAAGCATATAAGAAAGTTCAGGAAATAAAGCCTGAATATTTTTTATAGTCCTTTACATTAACTGAGTTTAATATTTGGTAATATGAATGACCATTAAAAAGCTCTATAGCTTGGGTTATTTTAAGGAATTTGAGAAATTCAAGAGAAGTAGATTTGAAAAAAAAAAAAGAATCTAGCTGAGTCCTGATTAAAATATGTAATAATATAATTGAGGAAAACAATCACATCTGGCTAATGAGGAAAAATTAGAGTTCAAATACTTGAAACTTAAAGATATTTTATTTAAATAATCTCATGCTTTTGTTTCTAACAAGAACACAGATAAATCCATTTGACCATAAGAGGTAATATAAGGACAACTTTAAACAGTGTGTGGTAGTTTTTTTTTTTTAAGATAGCAGCTACACATGTGCACTTATATCCCCTCTCTCTACAGTGCCCATCACCATGATACTAAAGGAGTGTAAATGTTGTAAATCCTCCTTAAAAAGGAGTAAGACACATTGTTTTTTTTTTTTTGCATACTAGGAGCAGATAGAGAGCAGAATGAAGGAGACTGCAGCCTAGGACATGCAGAAGACCTACAGAGGAAATAAGCCCAACGGAGATCTTGAACCGTGTCCACTCTGAAAGGGCACAGAGGGCGGAGAAGCAAGAGGGGCTTAAAGGGGCTGAAAACAAGGGATTGATTAAAGTCTACTTTTTGTTCCTCACTACAAGAAAAAAAAAAAAGAACTCAATCAGCAAACTCATTGCCAACAAAATCTGTCAAAAATATTGTAGTTCATGTATGAGGTATATTAATTAAGACATAATTTAGAGAAATTGCTGGGAGGAAGAATTATAAACAGAGCTCCTTTCCTTTCGTAATGAAAGATCATGAAAATAAGAATTCCAGGGAGATTAAATAATTTAAAGAATTAAATCTATGAAGGTAATAGGAAAAAATACAGGAGAATGTATTTAGGAATTTGAGGTAGGAAAGGCAATCCCCCCACCCCCTGAAACAATACATAAAGCAAAAGCCAAAATTGATAAATGAAACTAGGTTAGCTTGAAAGAAAATTTTGAAAGAAAGAATATGGGAAAGTCAGACAATAAGTGGTAGCTTAGCTGAAAACATCTGTAACATTTATGAAACAGACAGTTAATATCTGGAATTTATTCCGAAATCCTGAAAAAATCAATAAAATAAGACAAATAACCAAGTAAAATTTGAAAAAGGATATAAACAGGCAAAAGATATAAACAGGCAACTTATTTCAAAATGGGTATGAAAGTCATATCCAGTTTTTCCTAGTGCAAACAATGCCGCCATAGGCACCCTGTCACTTATCTCCACGATCGTGTGTGCCAGTGATTTTTTTTTAGGGTCCGATGGAGTGGAACTCTGACAGCAGAATGTGCACGGGTTTTGCTTATTTGTTTGTCTTTGTTTTAGTAAATGCTACCAAATTTCCCTCCAAAGTGGCTGTGCTGATTTATACTTGTTTCCACAGAGCACATCCTTATTCTTGCATCTTAATATTATTATGAGTTTTTCCTTCTTCTACTCTAATGGTTGAAAATGGAACCTCGCTAACATGTTTTGCCTTTTCCTGATCCCTATTCGTGATCAGTATAGTTTCTGTGTTGAGTAGACAACTGTGTTTCCCCTTGTAAGAATTATTTTTTCTATTGGGTTAGTTACTACATAGATTTATCTTGTCCTTTTTTTACAGTAATCTGTAATTTATTCTTTGCCTTTTTATTATTGTTTTTGAAGAAGCATGACTATCTGTTGTTTATAATCCATAGACAGTGGTATATGCATATTATCTAGAGACATGGAGCTAATTTTTAACATATAACAAATCCTGGCTCTAACTTTTCTTTCCTGTAAGAAAGTAACCTGTCTAAGCCTCAGCTTTCTCATGTATAATAATGCCCACCACATAGCTGTGTTCTGAGCATTTTCTTTTTAAAAATGTCTGACTATTATTGGCCTACTTTCCCTCCTTTCTCCATTAAGTAACTTTATCCTTTTTCAAATAATCTATTATACTGCTATCGAACTTTATTAAATCAAGGTTAAATCAGTACATTTATTCATTACTACTAGGTATAAGTGAATAATTTTAAATGCTTTGTGTGATTTCCCATCAAGGACATTACAATGAGGTTAGAG
>NW_011888981.1:1744660-1767140 GCF_000151845.1 Pteropus vampyrus
TATGAGGTATATTAATTAAGACATAATTTAGAGAAATTGCTGGGAGGAAGAATTATAAACAGAGCTCCTTTCCTTTCGTAATGAAAGATCATGAAAATAAGAATTCCAGGGAGATTAAATAATTTAAAGAATTAAATCTATGAAGGTAATAGGAAAAAATACAGGAGAATGTATTTAGGAATTTGAGGTAGGAAAGGCAATCCCCCCACCCCCTGAAACAATACATAAAGCAAAAGCCAAAATTGATAAATGAAACTAGGTTAGCTTGAAAGAAAATTTTGAAAGAAAGAATATGGGAAAGTCAGACAATAAGTGGTAGCTTAGCTGAAAACATCTGTAACATTTATGAAACAGACAGTTAATATCTGGAATTTATTCCGAAATCCTGAAAAAATCAATAAAATAAGACAAATAACCAAGTAAAATTTGAAAAAGGATATAAACAGGCAAAAGATATAAACAGGCAACTTATTTCAAAATGGGTATGAAAGTCATATCCAGTTTTTCCTAGTGCAAACAATGCCGCCATAGGCACCCTGTCACTTATCTCCACGATCGTGTGTGCCAGTGATTTTTTTTTAGGGTCCGATGGAGTGGAACTCTGACAGCAGAATGTGCACGGGTTTTGCTTATTTGTTTGTCTTTGTTTTAGTAAATGCTACCAAATTTCCCTCCAAAGTGGCTGTGCTGATTTATACTTGTTTCCACAGAGCACATCCTTATTCTTGCATCTTAATATTATTATGAGTTTTTCCTTCTTCTACTCTAATGGTTGAAAATGGAACCTCGCTAACATGTTTTGCCTTTTCCTGATCCCTATTCGTGATCAGTATAGTTTCTGTGTTGAGTAGACAACTGTGTTTCCCCTTGTAAGAATTATTTTTTCTATTGGGTTAGTTACTACATAGATTTATCTTGTCCTTTTTTTACAGTAATCTGTAATTTATTCTTTGCCTTTTTATTATTGTTTTTGAAGAAGCATGACTATCTGTTGTTTATAATCCATAGAGAGTGGTATATGCATATTATCTAGAGACATGGAGCTAATTTTTAACATATAACAAATCCTGGCTCTAACTTTTCTTTCCTGTAAGAAAGTAACCTGTCTAAGCCTCAGCTTTCTCATGTATAATAATGCCCACCACATAGCTGTGTTCTGAGCATTTTCTTTTTAAAAATGTCTGACTATTATTGGCCTACTTTCCCTCCTTTCTCCATTAAGTAACTTTATCCTTTTTCAAATAATCTATTATACTGCTATCGAACTTTATTAAATCAAGGTTAAATCAGTACATTTATTCATTACTACTAGGTATAAGTGAATAATTTTAAATGCTTTGTGTGATTTCCCATCAAGGACATTACAATGAGGTTAGAGATAAATGATATAATTGCATTACAGAATAAATCCAGCACTTTGAACCAACAGTAAGAAAAATGTTATAAGAAAAATAACAATATATTTATTAATCACTGGAACGTATAAGGTACTGGTATTCAACATTAGAGAAGACGCTGAGATAATTAAGAATTGATGCATACCATCGAAGCACTTATAATTTAAAAAAATAAAAGGAAAAAAGGCAGATTTTGAAAAGTACTGTTGATGATGAGCAAAAGGAAATGCTGAGGAAAAGAGAGAGAAATTACTTGTCTGTAGGAATCTTGAAATAGTAATAAGGCAGTGTTTGGGCAGGGCCCATATAGATAGGCAGGCTTTTGTTAAATGCAGACACAGGAGAAGCACAAGTTCCAGAAAACAGTGGCCTGAAAGACTTACAGCGTGCATGGAAAATGGTGAAAATTTCAGGGCTGCATGAATAGGAAGAGGCAGTCGGTGATGATAACGAAAAGGGCTGTGACTGAATTGGAGCACTTGCGTGCCCTGCACGTGAGCACCTTCCTATTATGCATGTGGGTGCCTCTGCTCCCTTCTGTAAGTAAGCGCAGAGTAGTTTTCTTTACAGGTGTTCCACTCATCTTATCTTGTGGTCCAGGTAGGATTATCAATAATATTCCTCTTCCTTCTTCTCCTCCCCCAATCTCTAGCAAGCGGTAAACATGTAACCCGATCGAGGCCAATTAATCTGTCACTTGGTAATTTGAGTCATAATCAAGGAGGCACATGGAGGCTGCTGGAGCTGAGTCAGTCGATTACAGCATCTTCATGCAAAGATTCTCAAATCCCACCATCAGAATCTGCCCACTTTATGATCCTTCCCAAGGCTTTGCTTCTCTTTTATTTCAGGGAGCTCCTCAATATCTTGTCAATAAACCTGTGTGTGTGTGTATGTGTGTGTGTTTATGAAGTTTAGTTTTTCCATTTTATTTTGCCTAACTTAATCAGAACCAATTTCTACAGACAACAAGCAAAGAGCTCTAACTGTTGGATCTCTACATAATTTGTAAACATTGGGGAGCAGATAAAGACATAATTTAGGAAAATTGAAGCAACAAAGAATCAGAGTCTAAGTACAGGCAAGAAGAAGTGTAGTGTTATGTGGAATTTAGAAGATTGGGAAGGAGTAGAGAGATGTAAGACATTACGCAAATAAAAGTGTTATAGTCCAATGGAATGAACATTAGACAACATTATAAAAACATGGGTTTGAATCACAGGTTCTGCCTAGCTTCTGACTTGCTTAGGCAAGTTACTTACACACACACTGAACCCTTAGTTCCAAAATTTTATATAATATGGACAGTAATATCCCTTATGTCATGTTTTGAGAGTTTAAATCATAATATATGCAAAGTGCTAAAAGTTGTCTTCATCACATCGTTGGTGCCAAATTAATGTTCTTTACTAGTTCATAAATTTAATAGAACTTGGCAAGTTATTAGCTCTTACATATGGTAAAAGCCAAAGTCAACACTGTCCTCAGGCTTTTGAAACTGGGAGATGGAGTGGGTGGTGGTAACATTCCGACAGGGAAGAGAGGCTGGTTTGCAAGTGGATAGGTGATAAAACGGACTTGTTAAAATAAAATGCTGAATTTTTGACATGTAGATTTTTGAGGTAACCAGGAAATAATTTGTTCAAGACTTAAGAGAATGCTGAGATTTAAAGAACTTTCGTGTCATCCTCATAACTTTGGAAAATTGAAAGATGTGATAACCAATTGAGTGACTACAGAAAAAGAAAATATTGATGGCAAATTCTAGTCCATATTTATATAAAGGGTGGGTGAAAAGGAGAGTAAGTAAAGGGGACAGAAGGGAACATATCACAACAGCACAGAAGCCGAAAGAAGAGACTTCCAGACCCAACATTTTTCTTACTTCACAGCCTCAAATGTCTCAAATGCTGCAGAAAGAACAGAAAGTGCAGGCATTAAAAGGAATCTATTAAATTGTCTCATTAGTGAGTCTTCTCAGAGATTTATTTCAGCAAAGTCATAAAAGTAGAACTGGATGCAAGGGACTATGAGAATACTGTCTCATTTGTGTTTTAGGACAGTTCTTATTTATGTTTCAGAAATTGTTTTGGGAGTGGCAAAGGGTATAGTCAAAAAAGAAAAACAAAGAAAAATTTTCCACAAATAAAATAGTCAGTATTAAAAATAATTAGAACTGATTTGAGATTATAACAGCAATTATACAGTTTTATGTAGCCAACCAAATTAATGTGTGAACAATCCTACAAAAATAAAAGGTATTTATAAACCACACACTCCAAATGTCAATACAGCAATTCCATTATATCTCTGCCAATGGTCACAGTATCACAAATATTTACACTAGAAATATTTCATCTTAATAAACTCAAAATAAGCCATAGAATCATAGTACTTAATATGGCATTTTCATTCTTGGTAAACACTTGATAGAATTTCTAAGACAGTTCATTTCTTTCCTGTGTCAACTTTCTCTAGAAATACATTTTTTTTCTTTGCAAAGAACCCATCAGTATTTCTTTTCATCATGATGGCTCATTTTTTCCATCCATATATTTTTAGCTCCCTGTATTGTAATAATGATATATAAGGGTCATTTCCAAAATTTATTAATGCACTTTACATTTAGCTCATTATAAACTCTCAAATAAACTGAAATGTAAAGGAGGACACAGTGGCAATTGTCTATTCTGAACCCTGGAGGAACATTGATCAGGTTGATCAGCTCTTGCACAGGACTTCCTGGCATCCTTGCTAGGAGAGCTTGAGCCAAACCCTGGCACTGGGGAAGAAGATGCCTGGTTGACTTCTGTGTCCCCTCACGGATAGCCATGGACTAAATTCCCAATTTGTGTTATAATACCTATATACATCCATTATTTTCCTTGATAAATATTCAGAAGAGACAGCTAGACCAAAAAATGTAATTATTCACAATATATAGAAAATTTTCAATCCCCACTTAGCATCCTAGTCACATCTAGTTATTTGCATGAGAAGTTACTAATTTCTTCTGAGAGAAAAAAATGAGTGCTGGATTTTGGATAAACTATTATGAGATTTCCTAGAGATGACTAATTATTTTAAATGAAACTCTAAGTTAAATATTTTCTGTTTTATTGCTTTCTTTTTTCTTTTCCTTCTTTCTTGTGACTAAATTCAATAGTCTTATGAATTGAAATCTAAGGTATTTACAAGGAATGTGATGGTAAAGTTTAGTACTAAGTCAAATTTATCCTAACAAAATAAAAGACAGCTATTAGCTGATTCGTGTCACACACAAACACACACACACACACACACACACACACACACACACACACACACACACACACAATGCTTTTGAATCTGTATTTAGGGCCAAAATAAAATGTATTAATGATATTCAACAAAATCAAGTTAACAGGAATACCTGATCTGATTAATTTTATTGTTAACTTCTTTTTTTTCTTTCATTCACTTATCTATTCATTGTTTTAGCTATTTATTTTGCATTTACTGGGAGGGTACAGAGAAGAGAAATATATGGCTCTACCTTAAGAAGTATATCATTACGAAATGTTTCACAGAGAAGAGCCTAATAAAACTGGCATCTTGAATTTTTTTTTTAAAAAAAAAAAACACATCTCTTGAATTAAAAAAAAAAAAACGCATCTCTTTCTACTAAGACAGTAATACAATTTTCTTTTCTGTCTGCTTCTATCTCCTAAATTCTGTTGGAAAAAAAAAATAACAAAAAAAGTAGCAAGTTCTTCCTGAATATTTATGCCAATGTGTGATTTGGTTACTTGGGTCTATTGTAACTAACTAAAGTTTTGTAGCAAAAGTTGATTTATAAACAAGATTTTGTACAAGTTACTTTGGCAGAGGGCCTCTACTGTGAGTTCTATCAGCTTGTGACAACACCACACTTTTTGATTGATCAGACATTTTGATTCCATGAAGAAATTATATAATTTCATGTGTGTTTAACTGAGTGCCCGAGCAATAATCTTTTAACACTAAAAAGCTTAAAAGACTTGAAAATGTGAAATTAAGAACTTAGATTTTCCATGCATTTCTCCATTCCTGCTTACCTACCTCCCATTTCTGTTTTTGTCATATTTTTAGGACAGTGAAAATTAAAGAGTTCAAACTGAATATACAATGAAAAGAGAATAAAAGGAAGGAGAAAGAGGGTTGGAGGATGGGCATGTCTAAGACAGGTATTGGTGCTGTGCAACTAAAGAAACGATTTTCAGGGAGAAACATAGTTCACAGCTCTGTCAGTCTCCTTCCTCGTAGCAACATTTTAAAAGTGAGATGCATTTGGAGGCCATCTCCCCAGACAGTGTCTGCAGCCTGCAAAGGGGCCCCTCACCAGTTCCCATGTCTATGCAGTATGATGATGGCAGCCTTGGGTTTCGATTTTCACAATCTGAGCTCTAGGCTCATCTCAGCTCAATAGTGAGTCCCCTTTGTTTTGACTTTTCGAAACATACCTGTACTCAGTTCTCATTCAGGTAGAACAAAAGCTGTGCCAGCAGGGAGACGGAGTTGAAAAGGTTGCAAGTAAACCTTTCTTGTGATACCTGGGTGGGAATATACACTGGATTTTTGATGTCATCTTTCCTTCTAAGCCAGTGGGGGTGGATGCACTTCTCTTTGAATTTTCTAGTTTGTCTCAATGGTATATAGCTTTCATTTGTTTCCGTAATCCCAATATATATAAACAAATATGAAACAAACTTAATTGATTCTATTTTTTTCAATCACATGAGAAACATCTCCCTAGTATGAAGGCTAATGAGCTACAGTCCAGATATTTAAGGAGTGTGGGAGTGCATAGTATGTATGACACTCTCTTTTCCTATTCTTTGTTCTGCTTGTGTTTCAGGATCCTTGCCTGACATGGAAGTAAATCTGAAAGTAGAAAAGGCTTTAAAATATATATAACTCCATAAAATGGAATTACTTATTTCAAGAACATAAAATATTTTTAATGTAAACTTTATTTCATCTCCAGGTGCATAGGAAGGACAAAGAAATTGATTTATTTTCCATAGGCTATCAGAGAAATAAAATAAAATAAAATAACCTTTAATATCACAGAAAATTTTACTGTATGTTCAGATAGATAACCAATAACACAAAGGCTATAATTTCATAAATATTAGATAATGTTCATATCACTTATGATTAACAAAAACTAATTCCTGGCAATTCATTAAAATTCCCAGAAAAACAGGAATGGTGATATGCTACCACATATTCATTAAGCAGCTACCATTAAGAGCAAAGCATTAGGTTGATAATTGTCATTTCCCTCTGTCACTTTATCTGATGCACTGAGTTCTCTAATGAATTCAGCAAAGTGTGCCTGCAATGACTGAAAAATGTCATTTAGGTGCAAGTGCAGGAGTGCTCTCATGCACAGAAATCTCAAATCACAGGATCTTGTTTCCCTAAGTCCCTAATTCAATGTTTTTTAGCTATAGTTTGCAACCCCTTAGAAGATCTAGGCATAAATTTAGTTGGGTGGCAAATTTTTCTTTTTATGAAATAAAGTAGAATAGAAAGTAGTAGAGTATATTACATGTAGAAAGGAAAATACGGTTTCCAAAATCTTCTGTTTTAGACATGCACACCTGTGTGTGTGTATGTGTGTGTGTGTGTGTGTATGTGTGCGCGCGCGCGCGCTAGATGTCAGTATAAAATGTATGACTCACTGTGGATTACCTCAAAAAGGTATGAAAGCTGTTGCTCTATACCACATACTAGTCCTTCGGTCAAGTAGCTCATTATGACATTTTATTTATATTGAGGAAACTGAATCTCAGCAAGGCAGCTGAGTTGTTTATGATCTCCTAGTATCACGACATGCAAGAACTGAGATTCTATTTGTAATGTTAAAATAAAGAATAATCAGTTTTCAAAAAAAAGACCTATCTTATTAGGCATGTCGCAGTCATGTGTGTGTGTGTGTGTGTGTGTGTGTGTATGTGTATCTCTAACTATAAAGAAAACCAGAGCAGACCCTATGCATTTCTACCATAATCAGCTCCTAATTATTTTCTCATATTCTTAATGTTGATGTTCATTGTTTTTCATTGATTTTTTAAATGTATATTGCTGTCAGTCTGATGAATCCCCAGAAAATCGTATCTCTTACAATGATAAAGTTCTTAGTATCAACTGTTTTAAAGTTAAGATGGGCTGTAAATATCATCAAGTTTGACTTCTACAATTTAGCTTTGGTTCTTCTACAAACTTGGCAAACCACTATGATAAATATAGCTCAAATTTATTGGGTTATTCATATAAAATCCATGAAGTTTAGAAATTTTCCCTTTTAATTCTCATTGACCTTAAATGATTTCATGTTCTTGCTTACCCATTCTAAGCTCTCCTTCTCTGCAATCTTTCATTCATTCACTTAAATTACAAAACTTTTATTAAACATTCTTCCCTGAAAGGCATCATGCTAATTATTAGACTGATACAAATAACTAAAACATGTTTTTATAGAATTTTTTGTCTAATGGCCAGACTATTCAGTGTTTGATTGTGGAAAAAAAAAATCTGCAAATAACAGTTCTGTTGAAATTTCCTTTTCTATTTCAATAATATTTTCTATAAATCTCTTTTCTATTTATGCCTTGCTAGGATGCTAGGATAGCCAGTGTGTGCTCCTCATTATTCATTTTTTTCTTTGTATGGTAGGACAATCTCCAAAATACGATTTCTTAATTAAAATTGTTGAATCTTTATTAAGAACCTACTAAGCAACATGTGAAATATATTACAAGAAAAAATAAAACAAAACAGAATAAAAGACATACTAGGATAAAATCAAGGACACTCTTAGAAATCATTTATGTCATTATTGATTTGAACTTCCAATGTGCCTCCACGACAGATCCACAGTAGATAGGGGGCTCAAAGACTCATGATGTTTTACTACCACTTGATATTTAGAAAACTCAAAGCCATTTATTTAAGTTCATTCCATGGCTTCATTCTCTCCTTCCACATGTGGAGCACCAAAAACCAAGAAAGAAGTGAGCTAGTTGCTAAGCAACAACTAAGGTATTAGGAGTGCATCTAGAGATGCATCTCTTGAAGTGAATCACATAATTAATCAACAGGTTTTTAAAAGCTAAAAAGTGAAGTAGTGAAGATACCCATTAAGTCATATATGTTTTAGGGGAAAGGTGAAAAACTAAATTCCAGCTTAGATGTAGGATGATTTTATATGCAGAACTTTGTTTTCTTTAAGGGCACGTAGTCATGGATTTTTGGGATTCATAAAAAATAGTGCCAGATCATATACCTATATTAAGTCTTGAGCCTCATGCATTCTCTATGTATTAGAATAAATTTAAATTGCCCAAATGGAAACTGAGATAATTTGGTTGCCACCTGATACATCAGTGGCAACAGGGCAAAGCGAGGGGAGAATTGGGAGGGGCTGGTTGGAACCTCAAGCCCCGGGTGCCTATGGCCAACGCCAGAGGTAAGAAGCTTCTATGGCGATAGAAAAAGGAGAGACCAGAAATCAGTGAGGGTTTGGAGGAGTTTCTGTGGAGGAGGTGCTGACACGTTTTCCTGTAGGAATGCAGGTCCATTAGGGCAGAGGGCAGCATGTTGATTAAGAAGATCGCTGGGTTTGGGGGTCAGAGAGATCTGGGCCCAAACCTTGGCTCTTGCGTTCTCTAGTTTTGTGTTTTTGAGCAAATTACCTAAGTTCCCCTGAAGTTTTAGCTGTCTTTGCTGTGGCTATTTTATTATTATGTTGCTCTTATTATTAATATATTTTAGATCACCAAAGAAAATGAAAGAAACATAAATCAACAAGGTTAGTGCTAGTGAGAAAAGCTAATGTCTCTGATGTAAAACAGAGATGGTTTTCTGCTCAGGGTAAAAATTCCTCAGAATTTTCCCCAGATAAATAGGAATTTGTTGGTGTGGTTTGAAGCTAAGAAAGGAAAAGGGACTGAGAATATTGGTAGAAATTATCAAACATATTGTCCTAAAAAGCGACAACAAAAACATAGCTCCAGATGAGATTGCAAGCATTTTGATGCTGCTTTGACTTTAGACTGAAGAAGAATCAGTCAGAAGTCCTAGGAGCCAAATCCTAAAACACTTTTAGAATATTTAAGGTTTCACCCCATCTTTATCCACACTGCAACTATATATTCATGTAGGCTTTTACCACTTATTACTAGGATTTTTTATTGTTCTAAATTTATATTTAATTATAAAAGCGGTTTATCAATTCACTTCACTGTAAATTTTTAATAAAATCAGATTTTCAAAATGTCCACCATGACATTTCCCATTGTTTTCTATGTGTACACATGTAAGCACATTTAGAAATAAATTTCGGGTGGGGAGGGAGATATGAATGTTATCTTATATATAGAAAGTTTTACTGTGCAACTGTTTTTATAATTAATTAATTATTTTTTAATGGTGATGTTGGTTAACAAAATCCGATAAGTTTCAGCTGTACATTTTAACAGTAAGGCATATATATATATATTTACATTGTGTGTTCATTTCCCATAGTTAGATTTCTCTGTCACCACATATTTGACCCCTTTTACCCTGTCTACCTCCCCCACTAACCTCTGGTAACCAGCAACTGGTTTTTATCATCAACAGTATATCTCAAAATCTGTCCATGTCTTCACACACACACACACACACACACACACACACACACACACACACACAGAACTCTTTTAAGAGGCTATATAATATTACATACTATAGTATAATCATTTTCCATTTAATAAAACTTCAGATTATATTCTCGATATCTATTGTTGTACAACAAACTACCTTAAAACTAAGCAGCTTAACATAATAATAATCACTTTGATTGGTCAAAGATCTGTAATTTGAAAAGGACAGGGTAGAAAGGGTTCTCTATACTCCATGAGGTATTAGACAGGGTGATTTCACTAATGACTGTTTAATCTGCTTCCAAGATGGATCATTCACATGGTTGGCAAGTTGGTGATGACTCTGCCTAAAACCTCTGTTCTTTTCCATGTTGGTCTTTCCATGTGGTCTGGGCTTTCTTACATCATGGTGGCTGGGTTCCAAGGGTAAATTCCCAAGAAATAAGGCCAGCAAGAAATGGTTACCTAACTTAGGAAGTCAAGTAGGCTCATGTTCACAAGACTCTATTAGTTAGTGAACTCATGAACCCAGTGCAAGTTTAAGGGAAGAGCAATAGACTCTCTCCTGATGAAAGAGTGATAAATTTTTGGAGATTCCTGTGCAATGATAAACATTTTTACAGTCATCTTGAAAAAGTACAATGTGTCCAGCTTGTTTCTAAATCCTTTAGTATTACAAATGATATCAGAATATATGCAATTGCATACCTCTTGGTGCACATGTTAAATATTTCTCTATCAATTGGAGCGGCCATACTCCCAGTATTTATTTAGATCTATCTATCTATCTATCTATCTATCTATCTATCTATCTATCTATCTATCTATCTATCTATCTATCTATCATCATCATCTATCTATCTATCTAGTCATTCTAATAATCTATCAAAAGGCAATACATAATCACAGTATATGAGAGGTTCATTTTCCAACACAATTAACTCATGATAAATATTTTCATTATTATCATTAGATTCTGTTTGCCAGTCTTATGGGAGAAAAGAATATCTCATTGGCTCTGTTTATATTTCCTTAATTACTATTTGTGGTAAGCAATTTTCATAGTTATTAATAACTTTAATTTTCCTTTCTGTGCCCTGTTTAATATTTTACACATCTCTCACTAGGTCTTCTTAATGACTATATAAGATTTTATATAGTAGTCTTTTTCTGCTCTTATATAATTTATTTTATGGATTACAAATAATACATGTTATTAGGATTTTGTTTTGTTTTGTCTTTTAATTTTCTACATTTTTTTACAGAGTTAGATTTTGAGGCTGTCAACTTCTTATTTTCTATTATGTCTTTTGTTTTTTTGTGACTTGCATAAGAAAGCTTTACACACCTCTACCCATATACACATATTTACTATTTACCTTTATGTTAAGCTGATGAGTGAAAAGTTGTTTTCAACTGTTTATCTTTTAATCGAATGTGAGTTTTATTTGAAGATGATGAGAGATAGGTAAACAGTTTTCTTTTTCCTGACAGTCAATTATCATAACATAATTTATTGATTATATTTGACTCTACAGATTGACAATACCAATATTATTTTTCATATATCTTTCTATATAATACATAATTTCTATATAATAAATATGTAACATATAATATCCAATGTATTCTATATACATATGTATTATATGTATATAGTAGTCATGTTTATTATATAATAATATGCATAATATATATACATATGCATAATATATATACATATAAGAGTTATAGATTATTAGACATATCTGATAATGCATTTATCCATTTCTAGGCCAATTTCATACTTTAAAAAAAATAACAGCTTTATCGTGATGTAATGTGTACAACATAAAATTCACCTCTTCAAAGTGTGCAACTCAGTGTGGTTGATCGTATTCACAGAGTTCTGTAACCATCCATCATCACTATCTAATTTCAGACCATTTTCATCATCCCCATAAGAAACCTAAAACCCATTAGCAGTCAGTCTCCATTCCCTTCTATTCTCAGACTCTGGAAACCACTAATCTATTTTCTATCTCTATCGATTCACCTCTTCTGGACACTTCATATGAATGAAACGATATAATGTGTGACCTTTGGTGCTTGGCTTCTTCACTTAGCATGTTTACAAAGTTCATCCACACTGCAGCATGTATCGAAGCCAATTCCATGTTGATGTATTTATTATAGTTTTATGGAGTATTCTGACTACTGACAGGGTAAATTATCCATCATTGTTCTTGTTTATAATGTTCTTAGCTATAATTGTATGTTTCTTTTTTCCAGTATAATTTTTATAGGTGTATCAATAAATTTATTGGATTTGCTTTGAATTTATAGATTAATTTGAGTAGAACTGTTATCTTTGCAGTATCAACTCTTCTCATCCATGACACGAAATATTCCTTTTCAATCAGATTTCTTTTATGTTAAGGATTTATTATTTTCATCACTGTGAAGATTTCTCTTCAAGTGAATAACTATGCATTATATAGTTTTTGTAACTGTTAAGATTGTGGTTTTTTTCTATAATGTAATTAATTGGCTATATCAATTATATTATCTGAAAATAGTTTTTAATCCTTTCTAATATTTTATACTTTGTATTTTTTTATGCCTTGTCTTAATTCTGCTGTTGTAAACTGGATACAGTTTGTCTTCCCCAGGGGACATTTGTCAATGCCCAGAGATATTTTTGATTGTCATAAATAGAGGAATTCTATTTACATCTAGTGATCAGAGGCCAGAGTTGCTGCTAAACATCCTACAATGCACAGAACAGCATCCCACCCAAATAATCATCTGGTCTAAAACAGTAGGGCCAAAGTTAAGAAATCCTGAGTTAGAGAGAGCATTCAGTACAATGTCAAATAGCCGTAATGATAACAGGCACCTTATATTGCTCCTGGATTTAATAGGAATACTTACAATATCAATAATGCTTGTATTAGGTTTCTCACCAATGAGCTTTATGAAATTTTAAAAGTGTCCTTCTATTCCTGGTTTGCTAACATAAGCTTGTGTGTTTGTGTTTTGATAAAGAATGGATATTAAATTTATCATTATCCCTGTAGCTGATGATATGGTCCTATGATTTTTCTACCTTAATTTATTAACATAATATAATAAATTAACAGATTTTCTAATTTTCACCTAAATTCCTATCCCTGGGATAAATCTTACTTCTTTACAATTATTGCTGGATTCTATTTGCTTTTAAGTCCAGGTTTATAAGCAAAAATGACCTATAGTGTGTGTGTACTCATGTATGTGTTTGTGTGTATGTGCATACTCTCACATGTATGTGTGTTCATATTCTATCTTAATTTGATTTAAAAACTATTTGCACTTTGATCCTTCTAGAGTCCTGGATTCCAGATTTGGCTGTGCTGTGTGCTAGGTGCAGTATCCTGGTCTAGACGTTTCCCCTATATGACCTCACCTTTTTCAGGTGTAATATGAGACAGCAAGAATAAATGATGTCTTGAGGGCCTTCTAGCTCCAGATACATAAAATTTAATAGATTTTCAACCATAACTAGTACTTGGCAGTAATAGTTATGCAACAGATACTTGATAAATAGACAAATATATGAGCCAGGCATGCAATGCATTCAACTAAAGCAGGGATTTCACTTAGCCAGAATTCCGGTGTGGTTTAGAAAACAGATGTTCTGTATTATTAGTGCAAGAATACTCTTTTAATTCCCAGGCTAACTTTCGCTGGTGGTGTTTTTGGCCAGAGAACTGTTTTGTGAAAAAATCTGAGGTTACTTCTGAATTTTGGGGAAAGTAATATCTGTCATGGGCATGGAATGTGAAATAAGTAGCACATTGTCATTAATCTGCCACCTCTACCCCAGATTTATATCTATATATAAATAAATATAAACAATATATATTTGATGCTTTGGTGATATAAATAGCAGGTCGCATATTGCAAGTGATAATGAAATGCAAAGAGTCTTCCCTCTGTACCCTTGAAAAAATAAGTAATGAGCCAATCCTAGAGAGAGATTAGCCTTAATGTTTACATGTAAGTTAATGAGAGTCATGATGATTTATGATGCATTCACTTTTCATCAGAAACAACATTCTCTGTTAGAAGGAAGCTAAAGAGTGCCTTATTCTATGACTGAGTTGAAAAGTAGTTCTCTCTTTCTAGTTGCTCAGCCAAACATAAATGTCATGTTAAAAAGAGTAGTCGATTTTTGAACAGAGAAATGCTCAAAGGGTTCTCTAGAGTCCACTCCTTTAATCAAATGTTTGATGGGGAGAATTTTTTTTTCTTCTTGGAGATTTGAGCTCTTGCTAGAGTAGTAGAAGAATTTTCATGCCTTAAAATGATAAGCAGTGACCCTGTACTAAGAACATATTGATTGCTAGGGTTTGGTAAGGATTATCTTTTTCAATACCTATAATTAACTATCTTCTAAATGTAATACTAAAAAATGTGAAATGTTCTTCACATTTGATTAGGGCAGATTCTTTTCATTCTTTCTTATTCTGCATTAAATAGATGAACCTGGTTTACTATAAGCTTATAAGTACCATTTTGAAATGCACAACATTTCAAAAGATAATTTATATGAGACACCAAAACCAGAAATAGTAAATACACATATGTATGTACCAGTGTTGGGCTTCTTTATCCATACTTAAGTCCTAGGGTCTATATTTAACTATTTTGAGAAAGCAGAACAGGAAAAAAAAAGTTAACACAGTTTCAACCCATCATATAAATAGCTTTCCCATAAGAATAACACAATTTTGCTTCTTTATAAAGCTAAATTAATAATAAATTACACTTTATTACAGCTGAAATTAATGTAGAAATCCCTGTTATAATCATTTTCAACATAGAATAAAATGTTCCTCTCACCTGAATATTGGTAACAAGTTAATGGGGGGAATCACTAATTAGGAATTAGAACCAAATATAGTTTTAATTATCTGTGAATAATAATTTGCCAAGGCTTGAAAATATGGGATTGTTGCACAGTATATATGCACAGGTAGATTCTCCATATTATGAGGAGGAGCTGCCTAAAGCTGATTGGTAAAGTTAAGGTACGAGGTGAGGCCTTTTAAAAGTATTGACATAGAAAAGGAGAGGATCTCTTTGCTTCAAAACTTCTTGTTGCTCTTTGAATTTCCTGGTTTAAGTTCCAAATTATTTATCACTCCAAGTTCTTTAACATTTTATCTAATCATTATTGTTAATCCATCATTAGTTTTCATTAGTTCTCTACTCAGACAGTTAATTAAGTCTAATCAAACTGTTCTGTTCTTTGTACCCTAACTAATGGGGGTATTAGTAGTTTAGTTTGAAATACCTTCCCATCTCTAGCTGATTTTCAAAACTGTACCCCTTCTGTAGGCCCATTGTCAGGAACTGTAAAAGATCTAAGAATTTTCTCTACTTGAAAGGTAACAAGTTAGCCTACCACAGTTTCATGGATGCTGGCAGAAGACATAAGACTCCTGGGTCAGAGATGAAGGATGTTATTACTCATGACACAGCAAACATCATTAGCTTCATGTTTGCACTGTTTTCCCTTGCCCCTAAGTCCCATAGAGGCAATATGAAGCAATCCAGGTAGATATTATGTATTCAGAGGGTTTGTGTCACAGCCAAGGAAGTTCAAGATTAGGAAACCTGAGTTATTTATAATGGATACAAGAAGCCTGCCCAAACTTTACCCCAGGGGGATGCATTATCTTTATCATATCGTTCAGCCTTCTGTTCTGCAAGAAGGGATACACTATTTCTGTCTTCCATGGCTGTTTAGTGTACAAACACCCTTGCAAAAATAGTCCAGAACAAAAGCTGTTTGTACAAACAGTGCTTGTGTTCATAAGACATGACAAATGAATGAGACCCATGGAGAATTGCCTCCCAATATGCATTACTTTCATGAAGGCTGTCATTACTACTCAAGTTCTATCCTCACTACCTCTTCTGGACTTCCACCAAACACAGTACAGACTCTCACATTTGTCATTTATCATCAATTAGAGTGTGCTTAGAACAATACCTAGCTCATCCTGAGTATACAGTAATGTCAGTGGTCATCATCGATGTATTTGTTTTATTCTAGGTGTATGGCTATCTCACACAAAAATAAGAGAGAGAATAAATCTTTGATGTTAAGGGTAATATCATTTTAGTAGTCTCAGTGACTAGTTTAGGAAGAACAAGTGTACATCAAAGTCCTTTAGCTAAAATTATTCCCAAGTTTCCCGGGATGTCTTTCTAAAAGTGTGAAGGTCTAAAAGGCAAATATTCCTTGCTCCAGAATTAGACTCTTCTAATAGCTGATGTCAGAACTTTCCACACCTCTACCTTCTGAATGATTGGATGCCTTCACTTTACCTGGCTCTTTTGGACACTGGATTGATGTCAGCTCTAACCTCTGATATATGCCAAATCCTTTTGGTTTGCTGAGATTTCCTAGATGTATGACCTTAGATACTTCAGTATCTCACATACAGTCCTGAATTTGTCTAGAAATTCTACCCTCCCACTGCCCTTCTGGAGTGTGTTAACATCCCCCTGGATGCATTCTGACCTCTCTGTATTTACATACACCCAGGTTCAAACTCACCATTTAGGGAATTGAGTCAAATTCTCCAGGTCCTACCAACAACTGACCATCTCAATTTCCTACCATATTCAGCTTTTCCTTTCCAACAGCATGTAAAATGGCCCTGGGCTCTGTGCTTAGAATCAACCTGTTTCTGCTACTCATGTAGCTCTTGGAGAAGTAATCATGCTGTAGTGTTTCCTCATGTATAAAATATAGATAATATTTTCCACTATATAGAGCTTTTGTGAGATAATATATGTAAAGCCTTTGACAAAGTACCAACACATTGTAATTGCTCAATAAATGTTAAGTATTATTGCTTATTACTGTTTTTATTATTATTATCATTCCCTGTGGAACTTGGATTGTAACTCATAGAGGCAGGTCAGTTACTATTCACATGACTAATCAAATAAAACAAGTCATAATCTTGCCATAGTTTCAATGCCAGGAACCCTATTCAAGCCAGAGAGATTGACTAAGCCACTGAAGTACATTTCTGCCACAAAGATGTTAGAATCTCCTTTTGCTAAAGGGATTCTATTCTTGAGCCTGGTCCAGCAGAACCTTGAGGATATATGTGTCCTCCTGCTCATTCTTTATCCCTCTATCTGGGGCACATGCTTTTCTGATAAATGGTTGCTGGGAAGAACCTAAAAAAGGACCAGAAGCAGCAATGGCTAAACCATCTCAAGAAGTAAAATAGAAATTGAACATATTTTTTCTAGGAACATTTAAAAGGAAGATTGTTTCATAACTATCTCCATTATTGCAAATGGTAATAATCTCTCCTCAAGATAGAAAGAGAAAATAAGATTAAAATATTATTAGAGAATATACAATATAATAATAGGTTTTTTAATAATGTAGTTTGAAAGGAAACATGACCTGAATTCCCAAGTTTCCCGGGATGTGTGGTAATGTTTATAAATTCTATATATTATCCACTTCTTACTTACCTTTCAAAAGTCTCTTTGTTAAAGATAAGTATCATTATGTATGCAAATAAGAGAAAGTATGCCATGCAAAATAATTTTATGCTGCTCATAGTCTTAGTGCTTTTAATAATTGAATCATTTGAAATATTCACATAGGCCTACTTAAAAGAAAAAGAATATATGAAAACAATATAAGTAGAAAAAGTTACACACTTAGTAATTAAACTCTTAGCTTTTTTATATTGCCCTTGATTGAAATCAAAGCATTACTCAAGAATGATAAAGAGGTTAAATTTTTGAAATGCAAAATTGTATTTTCTATTCATTTTTCTCTTCTTGTTTTATATGAAAAATAATGCTACTGAATTAATGCATTGCTTGTGTCCAAATACATGTTTGAAACAAGGCCTATTCTTGGTTTACATCCCATTGAGAGAATTGTGGCCTCATTTTCTCCTTCACATTATTTAATATTTGGCTACAGCCGCTGTTTGGCAGGAGGTAAGGTATTTGATGATTCTTCTGTGTTGCATAAACATCTTTACTTCAAAGAGATTGCCTGTTCATATCCCACTGGATCAAGCCAGATGTCTAATTCTGTCCAACATCTTTAATGTTTTCAAAATCATCTGAGGTGTTGTTAATGGAGTATCATTAGGTACAATTTGAAACTTTTCAATGGGCAGTACACACGTTCAGTCTATTTGTGCAACATAAGCCCTTGCTTCTGAAATCTGAGATATTTCCTTTTATATACTATTCTAACATCTTATTTTCTTCTCCTGGTGACTTAATTATGTAGTCATGGTAAATGTTATTTTTCTAATTGACAGTTTTTTATTAAAACTGTAATAGGATTCAAACATAGCCAAACCACTGGGATAAGGTATAATAATGTCCTGATCACCGAAGCTGTGATCTAAATTAGGAGGAAAGGGGACACCACAGAAATAAACTCTAGTACAAAGGAGGCCAGATTCAATGTGCCATGAAAACTCAGATGTGAGAGCTCTATATATTGTTGGGTGGGAGAAGAAACATTTTAATCAAGGCCTCAGTTTCCCAGGAGCACAAGAAAAATAACGCCAAGAAGGAGGATGTTCTTAAGCAAAAGTACATAGAGATATGGTTTGTTCCAAAAGAGAAAGAAATTCTGCATCAACTGAAAGCAGCTTGGGAAAGAACAATGTGTACTATGCCAAGATTGCTGGCTTTATCCTATAGAACAAGAAAACTATTAAAATTTAAAACAGGATGTAGCATGGTCAGATTTATACTTAGCGAACATGAATCTAAAAAGTTTTATCTCCTGTACAGATTGTATGGGAGATAAACTTAATTTGCCATATCAAGTACGAAATCTTGAGGCACTACACATGAGGGATTGAACTAGAAATGAAAAGAGAAATAATTCAAAGATAGAATACAGTAGCCCCCCCACCCCCCATCCCCATTTATCCACGGTTTCACTTTTATGGTTTGTTACCCATGGTCAACCGTAGTCTGAATACATTAAATGGAAAACTCCAGAAATAAACAATTCATAAGTCTTAAATTGCATGCCTTTCTGAGTAACATGATGAAGTCTCACACCATCCCACTCTGTCCCGCCTGGGATGAGTCATATCATCTGCTACCTGCCTGTTAGTCTTTAGTAGCCATCTGGGTTATCGGATCAACTATCGTGGTATCTTGGTGCTTGTGTTCAAGTAACCCTTATTTTACTTACTAATGCACCCATAGCCCAAGATAGTGATGCTGGTATTTTGGATATGGCAAAGGGAAGCTATAAAGTATTTCCTTTAAGTAAAAAGGTATATATGCATAGGAAAATCATAGCATATAAAGAATTTTATACTATATGCAATTTCAGGCATCTACTGGGGTCTTGGAATATATTTCTCAAAAGATAAGGGACAGGGGACTACTGTATTCAGAAGCTATTTCAGTTCAACATCTAACACAGAACCATAAGAAGGGCTCAATAAATGCCACTTAAATGAAAGAACAAAAAATTAATGCGTTAAAAATGGATTTCAAATGTAAAATTGCAGGAGCTTTGAAGATGATGGAGTCATATTTTATGCTCTTACGTATAATATTTTCACCTTTCTCCTGTGTATTGAGGCAGATATGTTTTAAACTACCTACGATGCATTCATATTTGTCGATTAATAAAAGATTGGTGAGTTTTCTGTTTTAGAATGTCTGTGTTGTGATGGGGAGACGTCCCTCAGGAGTCCTGAGATCACTCCACTCAGCCTATCAGTGGGCACAGGTTTTACAGCCCTTTTGCTGATGGACTCAAATACGCCAATTCTGTGACATTCCCAAAACATTTTTGCATTACAGGTTTGGGTCATAATGGGAACAGAAAACTGGCTCTATTCCACAGCTAGCCCACATTACCAAACAAGAGGTTATCAAGAAACTGGTATAAACCAGAACTCCCAGGAATTCTTAGGGCATATATTAAAAAGTGAGAATCTACTCACACCAATCCCAGTCACTTCTGCCCTGCTCTCATTTTACTGTTTTCCATAGCTCTTATTACCTTCAAAGATACAATATAACATAAATTTTCAATTTCGGAAAATTTAACTTTGATACAATACTTCTATCTAATCTACAGGCCATTTCCTACTTATCCCAATAATATCCTTTATAGAATGTTTTCTAGTTTAAGAGGGGTCCAGGATCTCATATTGCATATAGTTGGTTCATCTTTTTAGCCTCTTTTAATCTGAAACAGTTACTTTTAGCCTCTATTTTTCATGACATTTATATATTTGAAGAATATAGGAATTTATTTTATAAAATGTTTGTCTGATATCTTCTCAAAATTTGAATCAGGTTATGCATTTTGGGCTTGACTATGATATTAGACATATTATATCCTAAAATATCACATTCCAATATACATGTACATTTGTACTTCACTAGTGATATTGATTTTAATTACTTCATTAAAGGATTATTCAGTTACTGCACAGCATCATTTGTATGCATTAATATAATTTTACTTATAGAATTAATATATAATTTTAAAACTATGTAAATATCCTGTCCTCATCGAACTTGATCATCCCCAAAGATGCTAAACCTGTGAATGATTCTTGCCTAAATCAATTTTTTCTATAATAATTATAAAATTTTCTACATTCATTATTTTTATATTTATTAATTGATATTTCATTGTAAAAGCTTTCCCTTACCTCCCCTGCCTGCCTCTATTGTCTGTCTGTCTGTCTGTCTGTCTATTATCTATCTATCTATCTACCTATCATCTATCTATCATCTAACATCTATCTATATATCTATATAACCATCTAAATATCTATCGGTGTGGACTCCTGGATTCTTGTCTTGCATAGATATTCATAGCTGTTAAATATGCATTATATATTGTATCTTTTAACATTAAAAAGGGTCCTTCTTTATCTCATTGAGTGTTTGATAAAAAATGTTTTTTGCTTACATCTACTTAATCTGACACCTGATATATTTGTCCATCCCTTATTTGTCCATCCCATGGTTTTTGCTTACATCTACTTAATCTGACACCTGATCTATTTGTCCATCCCTTATTTTCAGCCTCCTTGAATCCATTGATTTCAGGCATGTCATATACACCTAAAATTAGGTTTTCTTTTATGAGACCATTTTAAAATCTTTTTCTTTGCTAAGTGAGTTAAGTAAATGCATAATTATTGATATGACTGATATGCTGCACCTCAAGTCTACCGTATCATTTTATGTCACAATTGCTGTGTATATTTTGTTATATTTACTGTGTTTCCCCTCACTGTTACGTGTTTTCTTTGCCTTGGTATTTAGGAAGATTTATATTTAAGGTATTAATTTTCTTTGTATTTCTACTTTTAATAGTGCCCTTAATTGTCTCTTTTAAAATTAATCTCTTTTCTATCTGCATTGCCAATTTTAAGTGGCATTCTTTGATGTTGACCCATTACTTAAATAAACATTAATGTTCATATTTTACCTTTCCCTTTCTCTTTTCCTCCCATTTTTTAGTTGCATTCTTTCTACTTTATCAGAAATATGTTTATACATTATTTTTCCACCGTATCCTCAGTCCTGTTTTAGTCTTAGATCTAAAATTAAATATATTTAATATTACCAGTGTTGAGGTTTTCCAGGATGGAGCTTACCCTCTAATAAATTTCTTTAGAGGATTTCATACTTTTGATACTTGAAGAACACGTAGCTAGATGTAAAACCTTTGGCCCACACTATATTTTCTTTGAGTTTCTTGAAAATCCACTGCCACCTTGCTACGGCTGATGTGCTCTTGATCTATCTTGTGTCCATGTTGCTTTCTTATTTTTATAAGTAATTTGGTCATTTTGCCTGTAGGCTCTAAGATTTTCTATTTGTCTTCAAAGTCTAATAATTTTACCTTTATATGTCTCAGAGTGATTGCTCTGGCTTAATAGTTCCAGGTGCAAAAAGTTCTTTCAATATGTTGATATAGGGATTTAATTCTTGCTGGAAATTTATTTTTGAATTGCTGTTACAAATATTAGTTTAGTTCCATTATTTTATTTATCTTAAGAGGCTACAGTTATCTGTAATAGATTTTATTTGCATGTCCTCCATTTCAACTACTTTTTCTCTGGCAGTTATTAATTTTCTTTTTCGTCATGTTTATATGCATCACCACTTTCCTGCTTTCTTTCAATATCCCTTATTAAGTTTTCATTCAATTTTATTCTCCCTTGTGTACCTTGAAATTTATCTTTAATTCTGCTATTTTATATTTTTTCTTTCATTTATATTTTTTCTTTTCATAAGTCCTATCAACTCTCATTGAACTTCACATTCTTTTGTGTTTGTTTATTTCTGTTCTTAATTCTTATATTTAGAGTCTATTTTTTT
>NW_011888981.1:1768085-1793846 GCF_000151845.1 Pteropus vampyrus
GTGTCTCTTAATTATTTTTCTATGTAATTTAAATTATTCATAAACATTATTTTCAGTGTCTTCCTAGTATTCTGTCATATGGACATTCTCTTAACATTGACTGCAATTTTCATTATTAATGCATTCTACAATGAATATTTTTGTGCATAAATTTGCATCCATATTTCAGATGATTTTCTTAGAATATATTTCTAGAAGGGGAGTATAAATCCACAACATCATTATTACTAAATACTAAATTTTGATTCATCTTAATTGCTTAGAAGCATGATTTTAATGGTCTTTTAATTCTAAGGATGGTAGTTATACTTTTGCAGTCTGGGTTCTTATTTTTGCCTTACATCTGATAAATAATTTGACAAATGATCAATTACTGCCCCACAATATATTTTTATTTCCATACTCTACAAATATTGCTCCATTAGCTTCTGTCACTTATTAATGCAGAGACTCTTATTAGAGTAGCCTGTTTTACTGCATTGTAGATTATGTATTTTTTTTTGCCTGGAATCTTATCTGTTAATAACTCACAAATTTATCTCTCTAGTCCAGAGCGCTCCTTTGAACACTAAGGCCATATATGCAATAGTTAAATTATCCTTTTTACTCTGATATCTCACAGGCATCTCAATTTTAACATGGATTTCTAATTTAACCAGCCTCAAAAACAGAATTCTTAGTTTGCTTCCCCACTAGAGACACACACGAACCTTTTACACTCCAGCACACACGTTTTACCATCATATATCTAGCAGCTCAAGACAAAACCCAAGATCCTCAGTTTCTTACTTTTCCTGACATCTCACATCCAGTGTCTCAATAAATGTATGAATCGTCCCTTCCAAGCATCACCTAATGTATCTACTTCTTTCTATCTCCACTGCTAATACACTGGTCTATTATATCTATACCTAGAATACTTTAGTAACTTCTCAAAAGACCTCCTCGACATTCCCATTGTTCCATTCTTCCACAGAAGCTAAGGTGATCTTTTGTTTTAAAGTCTTATTTTTGGTCAATCCCAATCTTAAAAATCTCCCAATACCTTCCAATAGTAATGACAATAGTAATGATAATTAAACCCCACAACGTCACTGTGTTTTACAGAGCCCTAGATAATCTCCCTGTTTTCCTCTCTGATCTGTGACATTCCTCTTTCACTTTGCTTAGTATATTCAAAATATCTGTGTCCTCTTTCAGATCATAGGATCTTTTAAACAACAATCGTTCTTTCCATAATGTTCCTGCCTATACTTGTCCCAGACATTTTTCTGCTTATTATTCTTGCTTTGGTTTAAAGACTGTCTTCTCAAGGGGGCCTTCCCTGAACACCCAAATTTAAGCAACCTCTAATCACTCATCACTTGCATTGTCTTCATCATAGCACTTATTAATACTGATGATTTATTTATTTTCTTATCTTTTATTTTCTGTCCCTCTCATCATAAAAGCAAAAAACATTTTCATACTCTTTACTTCTGTCTCCCCAGAATCCAGAATAGTACTCTATAAATAAATTTAAATACAGGGATGAATATTTTCTTTATATTTCAATGTTATTATGTTGATGAAATTTATCTAACTGTGTGACCTCCACATTTCTTAGCTGTGCCATCAACATTTTATCTCCTTGACTTTTTCATCTTCTTTCTCAGGGACAATTCTGTCTTCTGTAATGTAGTGATTGTCTGTAATGTCAATTTTACTCTTTCCTACCTCCTATGCAGATCATAATCTTGCAATTCTATTTTCAGGTTCCCTTCATCCTATTATTTCCTTTTCTTACCCCATCTCCCTTCTCCCTTTATCTTATTGAGTTTAATTTCTGCTTGCTCATTCAATGTTTATTTCTATTCCAGTTTCATTGAGATTATCAATTGCTTTTTACTACTGAGAATGCAGAATTATTCTGACTATGAAAGAAGCATTATTTTTTTAATCTTTAGAATAACGTTAACTTATTTACAGTATTTTTGGACGTATGCATATATGATTGTTTCTTCATCCCTAAATCAGGGAGATATTTAATTAGACTCATTGCTTTCTGCCATCAAAAAAGTGGGTATATGGATTTTTCTTTGTTTGCTCTGAGTTATTAGTTGGATAGCAGGTTAGTATGTATAACTCCTTGTCCAATTCTCTCAGATGTGTTGAGCTAAACTCTGAACTGATGCTGAAGATGAAAAACTAAATGTCCCACTATCTATCACTACCTGAACTCTTTCCTCTTTCCACTTCCATCCTCGCTACCTGATTGTAAAGACTATTCTTCCCAAGATGCAACATATCACTGATCCAATTCTTTCCCCCACTTTTTGCTCAGCCATTTTATGGATATTAAAAGGTAATCATACAAAGTAAGAAACTGATTGGTATGGGAGTATATTGCACTCTGGTTGACTCAGAGAGAAGCACACAATACTTGTACGATGGCCGCTCGTATTTCTTGTATGTAAAGACCTTAATTTATTATGGAAAAAAAATAAGACAAGGGTAGAGGAGTAATAAAAATTGTTCATAATAATTTTAGATAAGGCAATCAGATGTAGACCACTGATAATGAATTCAATCCAGTTCTCCCCCCAGCCTTATAGTTAGAGGAAATCATCCCAATTTTGCCGATAGGTTCCCTATTTGTCCTAATTTTCTGAGTTGTAGGTTTGAAAATTTTGTTTGTTTGTTTTCCCATGTATTTTTATAGGAAATTGAAAGAAACTGCTTTAGCGGCTGCCAGCCTAAGAAACTTAAACATGAAACCCTGTAGCTATTTCTTACACAAATCAAAATTACCAATAGTTTGATTTGGATAATGCTTTACTGTGTTGTAGGCTGGACATTTAAACAAGAAGAAACATCTTCAGGAAAAAAAAACATCTCTGTCTTAATGGAGAAATGGGAATTGCCAGTAGGTATAACTGGAATAAATCCAAAATAGCCTGGCTGAAAAAGGAAAAGAGGTTTGGAGGACTTAGGGAAAAGAGCACAGTGAAGCACTGGAGAGCACATTAAAGTCTCAGAGTATGTATAATGAGGACAAGAGAGTGAGAGAACTCAAAAGTAAGGGATCGTGTTAGAGAATGAAAACAAAGCTAAAGGCGCAAAATGTCAGCTTCAGTTCGGTCAATTTTCAACTTAATGACTCAATCAATGTTTAAAACTGATGTATATGTTTCCCACTTGATTGTAAAAACAAGTGCCCATCTCTGTCCTCAGCTCCACCCCCTCCTGCTTCCTTTTGAAATAATCCTTAATTTTCTGTATATATTTTTTCTTCTATATTGTCTCATTTTCTGAATCAGATAATCATGCTTAAATTTACCATATCTTTAAAAAATACTTCATTTACCTGTATTAACCTCTACTTACCATATGACAGCTTTCCCTTCAAAGTCTAAGCTACTCTCACCATTCAAATGATATATCCTTCACTTAGGTCATTAAACAATTTCAAATTTGTCAAATCCAAGCAACCTCTTTTCAGTTCACATCATCCTTGGCATAGCTCAGGAACTTGACAAAGAGACTTATGCATCACCTTCTTGAGACTTGCCACTTCCCATATTTCTCTAACTTCATCGTTCTCCATGTTTTCTTTTTCACAATTCTAGTCACTCGCATTCATTATCTTTTCAAGATTCATCTTTCTCTCTTCATACCTAAGTATTGGAATAATTAACTAATCCAAAGTGTTCTATTCTCAGGCTTTGTATTTCCTGCATTAAAATGACAACTGTGGATTTTTTTCAGCCACATTCCTGTAGTCCAAAATATATATTCCCAGCCCAGATCTCTCTTCCGAGCTGCAGCCTCATTCTAAATAGGAGCATTCTAAATAAATCTATTAGTTTGAACAATATGGAATTTCTGTTATTTGACTTTTTTGAGCTAAACATGACAATTTAACTTGATTCAATCCAAAACTAAGATGTCATATAGGCACCTCAAATTTAACAACTATAAAAAAATATGTGTGCTTTCTCCAAATCTTTCCTTACTCTATCTATCTTGATGAATGTCACGACACAGACTTATTTTCCAAGCCAAAAAAAAAAAAAACACCTTAAAATAATTCATTTCCTTAACTGATCATATTACTTACTAAATTCTGACAATTTTCCTCCTAATGTTTCTTATTTATGGTTTCCCTTCTCCATTTCTACTGACACTTCCTTACTTCAAGCTCTCAGTACCTCCTGTCGACATCTCGTTTCTCACACGATCTTGCACTTTTGGTCATTTTCAACGCTTTCTCATCACAAGTGTCTTGGTATTTTTTCTAAATCTGATTCTGCAATTACGTTATGCAAAAATTGTCCAGAATTCCCATTGTTTGCGGACTAAATCTGAATTCCTTTGTTTGGCATGTACAATTTTTCACATTTGATCACTGTAGACTCCCCAAACTTATCTACTAGTTCTCTTGGTACAAAAAAAGGGACCGTCTTTTCCTATCCTATGTATAACGTGCTTAGAGATAACTCTACACCTTTGTATATTTTGTTCCCTCTCCTTGAAATACACTAGCTTGTACTGTACAATAAAAATGTCTGCTTCAAGTGTCTTCTAAAGGGCTACCTCCTCTGAAAGTCATCTTTGACATCTACCATCAGATTTAGGCTTCCTTTATCATGTTTCATCCTGGAGTTTTTACATTACTCTTCTGTGGCAATTAAAATATTGCAGTATAATTGTTTAGTTGTTTCTTGACCCTCTTACTGCAAGAGTTATTTGTATAAAAAATGCCTGAAACCTCTTTTGACATATAATAAGTCCTTAGTGAATACTAGTTAAAAGAACAAATGAACAATTCTCAAAGATAACGCAGATAGAATCTAATTTGGCTGGAGTAGTTATTTTCTGTCATCTGTTAATATTATGTCACCTGTCCTGAGCCATGTGCTTCTCTTTTCCAAGTTCTATCTATAAATACAGATTTTAAATTATATTTGTATTTTTAGTAATTTATAAAGATTTAAGATTTTTAATGAGTTAGTGTCCAGTAAAGACAGATAAATGGACAAAAATGTATAGAATAATACTTATGAACACTTGGAAATGAATAAGAACACTTCTGTGAAATTATTCCTTAAGTTGGTTAGAGAATAAGGTGAAATAATTCATATTGAATCACACAGTACATGGATACAAGATACATAACACATGTTAACAATGATAATATAGGATTATGAAAGTAGACGAATGCTTGTATCAACAAAGATAGTTAAGTAAATGGTTTTGCTTTTAAAGTGGCTATTGGAGCAAAATTCAGTCAGAAATAGGCAAAGCTATGACTAGTTTACTAAATTTAAAGGGCAGCTCTCTGCTCCAAATGCAGGACTGCCTCAGGACTCAGCTTTGCCTTAAGGAAGGTGGCCAGGCTGTGGTGTGCAATTTGAAATGCCTGGGTGTTACAAAGCTTTAGCTGAAAGCAAAAGTGATTCTTTCAAAATAAACAATGTAGTTTGCTAGTATGTACCACAGAAACACGATGTTATTACTTGTACTTCCACAGCAATTTGTTTTCCAATGCAAGAGTGATTCTTCCCTCATGCTTACCAAAAGAGATGAGACATAAAGATGGCTTCTGCTTTCTATACAAAGAGTATTGATTGTTTAACAAACCAGTAAGAATGAGTAAGTACTAAATGGAAATCATAATAACACTGTGATGATCTCTGTGGACAAAAATCAATAGAAAGGGAATGGTTTTATAAGACGTATACAATGTTATTATTCTAATACCTCAGGTCATAAAGTTGAAGCATTTGAGTGTGACATGACATACTAGCTGAACTGACTGGGAAACTATGGTGGCGACAAGATCATAGTCATTACTGATAGTGTATATCACCCCATCACACTCCCACCCCCTCACCCACATACACACAGGAATAACTTCCAGCTACCTTTCCTCCAATTCCTCAATTTGTTGCAATTCTGAACTTTGTTTTCACCTCAGCGCCTTTAACCTTGCTGTTTCTCCTGCCTGAAACATCAGTGACTGGTTCTTTCTCATCATTCAGGTCTCTGCTCAAAAACCAGTTCCTAGGAGAGGACTTGCCAAACCAGTGTATCTAAGAGAACATGCACTTGACCCCATGTCAGTGTCACTGTCCAACCCACTGCCTTCTTTGCATTTATTTCATAGCCTGTACTCTCCTTGTAGTTGTTTGTATTTATTATCTGTCTCCTGCCTCAGTAAAAGGTCAGTTGTTTCCTATCTTGTTCAGTCTTGTTTTCCCCAGACTCTAGAAATTTATTTAGAATATAATGAATGCAAATAAATAATGGTTAAATAAACAGATGAATATCTTTTAATAATTAATTTTTCTACTATATGTCTGTCACCTTTTCCCCATCAGACTGCAAATTCCCTGATGGCAGTACTAGAACAATGTTCCCTTTCCTTCCTTTGTCCCTTCTCTCTGCACAGAAAGCAGGAGAATCTAGCTAATCCCTTTAGACCTTTTCCATTTTTGATTCCTTGAACAAATATGAACTCTTTGAGACTTGCTATTTAGAAGTGTTTGTTGTTTATGTTTTTGTTTGCTTGGCCACTTCCCTGTAGGTATAATAAGGCATTGTTACTGATTTGTTTCTCTTGCTTATCTGCTGTTCCAGGAACAAGGTTACCATGTAAAAGTAATCTCCCACCAAACAGAAAACATTCTATATAAAGAAAAGATTCTTTGCTCTTCAGCTGGACATAGAAACCAAGAGAAAGTAGGGAAAAAGCAAGTCAGCATTTTTAGGGCTTTAGAGCTGCATGAAATTCAACTGATTCTTATATTTTAGTTACTGCCTCATTAACTATAAAAGAGAAATTATCTTCAGTTCAAAATGAAAGATAAACCATAGCTTTTATTCCATAAGGAAAAATCTAATTATAGCTGAAAGAGTCTCTGTGAGTAATATTGATATAAAATGTAGATGAGAACTATTAAATTGCCTTACTAAAGCATTAGTAATAGATGGATTTCTTGTAGGTCAGTAACTTTTCCCCTATTTTCCCAGAGCATTAATTATTTATTCATTAGGTTCCTTTGGTAACTATGACATTAGTACTTTTTAGTTAAATCTGTAGGTTTTCTACCTAGAAAGATTTTCTAAAACAAAAACTTGCCATCTACTGCTTGAATGTATTTGTGGGTTCAAGATTAAAACTTAGATGCTAGAGACATACTCCTAAGAACTCAACATCTAAATTGCAAGAAAACTTGTTAACATTTTAAACAATTTCCCAAGTGTAAATTCAGAAAAAATCAATTTACTTTCTCTTTTTCAATCCCAGGCTTATGTTGTAATTTTGCAGTACCCAATACCTCTCTGAAGCCCATGGTATATTCTTTTACTTCTTTTCTATCTATACATTTCATACTTATACTTTGGAGGTGATCTTGAAAGAAAATTAATGGTCTCTGTATTCAGTATTGCAGTGTTTCAGGTAGCAAATGCATGACAGTTACTTAACCAATCCCCGAGTAGCCAACCAGTGAGTGTGGCATTAATGATTTTGGAGAAAGTTAACTAAGTACATCTATCACTTTGTCACATGTGTTAAAAGAATGCATCAATCAGAGCATAAGGGGGAGCTGTCTTTGCTTCTGTCTGTGGGTGCTTCTGAAATCCATTACAGAAATCAATAGAACAGGTATGATAAGCTGCATTTATGCTGATTAAATAAAACAAATGGAAAAACAGAAAGTAGGGGACTGGTAATATAGCTCCTAGAATAAAGCAGAGGTTAGTTTCCTGAGAGGAAACATCTTTATGAATTTGACATTCCTGAGAGGTTTTTCTTCCATTATCAGTGTCTTATAAGTATGATATAAATGGTTGAACTATTAACTTTTGTTTAAATGCTATTTAACCTAATATAAAGAGAAGCAAATTGATAATCCAATCATGGTGTTTTACTCTTTTTTAATTCCACTCTGAATGGAATTCATTTAGGAGATTCTCGATATACTTGCATCCTAACACAAAACATAATTTCTGTCTTTGCAATAGTATCCTTCCTCTGCCTTTATCTTTTTATAATTGGAATCTCTCCTTCTCAGTATATCCTGTCATCTGGAATTTCATTAGCAGAAGCAGATGAGGAGAAAAGGACCTAACAAGAGGTGAGGGAAAAAAATAAGCATTAGCTGAGTGATGAATGTGAATGAAAAAACGGAGGGAGTGGATAAGAGGAGTAGAGAGATCTAAGACATCAGTCTTTAAGACAGGCATGGAAATTACATGAGCAAGGAAAGAATAAAATTTTAAAATATAGTTGGAAGTTATTAAAAACCAGTGATAAAGAAAGCAATAAGTTACCTTTCTTCAAATAAGAATAAAACGACGATTCAGTCATGAGAGGAAGAGTTGAGGCCCACCTTCAAACAATTCTCAAGTATATACAAGCTCTCCCTCCAAAACATGATAGGTATACTCTCACGCACACCAAATAAAGTGCAAAGAGATGCAACATTTCTGAGAAGCAATTTGATAATATTTGTAAAGAGCCTTAATGTCATTAATATCCTTTGGCTCGGAATTCCCACTTGATATTCTAAAATTAAGGAACTACACATGAAACTCCCAACATTGTTATTTATAATCAAAATATTGAGCAAATTAAAGCTTTCAATAGTAGAGAAATGTTTTAATAAATATGGTACAGTCAATTATTTTTTTGAAGAAAATATGTAGAAAATAATTCATTATAAAATGTTGTTAATAAAATAAAAACTACACATGATCCACTATAAATTATTATTGTTACCATATGTTTATTTATTTATTCATGTGGTAGTAGCATCTCAGTTTTCATTTGTTAAAGGAATCCTGAAAAATAATTGCATTATTGACTGAAATTGGAATTATTAAAGAAAGCATAGTGTGGTGCTGTGGACAGAGCTTTGGAATTTTAATAACCTGGATTTAACTTGTTTCATTGTGTGGCAGAAACATTTAATGCTTATCGAAGTTTCCATGTGCCTGAACTTCCTTTGGTTTAGGTTGGAGCTACAGAAGTAGCTCAGGGTCCTGACTGAAGGACTATGCAATGCATTGTTTTCATTTTAAGACATTAAACACCATGTACTACCTTTCTCTTCCTTTGCGATGGTGTATTTCAAGACTATGTTTTCCTTGTGTAGTGTAATCATAAGGTGGAGGAGAATGGTCCAACTTGGACTGTGAATTGAGTGAGTAATAGTTTTACTGTTTCAAGTCATTGAGGTTTCAGGCATTGTCTGTTCCTTCAGCATAACCTAACCTACCCTGACTAATATGTATTGCTTAATAGCTCTTATGAACTTGAGATAGTTATTAAATCTTTCTAAATCTGTATTTCTTCACTTATAAATCTAGTCTTAAGGTTATTGAAACATATCTCATGGGACTGCTTCAATGATACAGAGTTTTAGTTATGGAGATGAATAAGTTCTAGAAATCTACTACACAGCTTATAGTACTTATAGTTAATACTGTATTGTATACTTAAAAATTTGCTAAGAGATTAGATCTTAAATTAAGTGTTCTTACCTTATACACACAATAATAATAAAAGAAGAGGGCATGAGGAAACATTTGGAGGTGATGGATATATGTATGGCATAGATTGTAGTGATGGTCTGTTTCACAGGTGTATTCTTAACTCCAAACTCATCATGTTGCATACATTAAATATGCATAGCTTTTTGTATGTCAATCATACTTGAATAGGTTTTTTTTTTAATAATTTGGTGGAAAAATACATATAGAATGATTATACAACAGTTTTAGTTGAGTTTGAATTTTAGACAAATCATAAAATCTCATATTTTACCTACTTCTTACAGTATTTTATTCTCCCATGCATGTGATCCTTCACAATGGAGAGACATCACTATATGTTCACTTATTTGTTAAAGAATTGGTCAGAGTATGGAAAAAGAATACAATGGGAAAGTCTCAGATTTAGGAGCAGAGAAAAAGAAGAAAAAGAAGAAAAGGAAGATAAAGACATAAGGATAGAAGTGAAAGCTGTGTGACCTGTAAAAGCAGAGTTTAATGAGCCTTATAATAACATAAAAAATAAAAATCTCAAAGTTTCAAGGTTCACATAAAAATATCATCATATGCTTTAAATGAGTTAGAGACATGACTTTATACTTGTCAGTTACTAAATGAATCAATTCACAACATATTATATGTAAAAAAAATAGAATACTTCTTTTCCCAAGGATAAAAGAAATTGTTTGTGGTGGCAGTGAGAATTAGTAAAATTAGTTTAAATAAAGTAAGGACGAAATGGAGAATTATATGGTTTAGAGAGAAGAAAAATTACCACCACCACCATAGCCACAGAATGCATTTCCACACTCTTGCAAGCTGGCCCAAACGGTTTTCACAGTGTGTTTTTCTCTGGGGTTATAAGCTCCATTAACGAGAACTATAATATAACTTTGAAACTATCTATATTAGCTCCAATAAATTATTTCCTTCCCCAAACCACACTACATAAAATAGCAAACCCCTAGTTGGTTAAGTAAGCACTAAAAATTTGGAGATGTAACAAATGCATCTGCAAGATTTCCAGGATCTCAACAATAATCCCAAAGGGAAAGCGTACTGATCCAATCATTTTGGTACTGCATCACAAGGCACGGCACAGGAAAGTCAATAAAAGCATCCGAGCACAGAGAGGCAAGCTGTAGTCAATATCTGATTTTGAAGGGAGCTGTCAGGTAAAAAAAAAAAATCATTTAATTTTAACAAAATTTACTTCCTCTGCATGGAATTCAGAGCATATATCCAATATTATTTTAGTCCTTTTTTTCTTTATCTTCTTCTTAACTTTCTCCTTTCACTATAAAAAAACTATTGATATCAATACAGTTCAAGAAAAAAGTTTGCCTGTCTAAGTTTCCATTGGTCATTTCATAACATACCAAAATTTATTTTTAGGAAAACATTTTCACCAAATTTATACATTAACATTTAATTGGACTTAAAAGAAACCATTTATTTTATAAGAAAAAAATAAGACTAACCAGAAATTATTATTGGTTTTTGCTGTTGACTTTATATTTTGGGGTATAATCCTGACCTGAAAATTTAAATGCTTCCTCATATCAATCCAAAAAAGATAGACTAGTTAAGACCACCACGTATAGAAGGCAGTGCTGTCTGAACCAGAGCACCCAGCCTTTCAGTCCAGGTAGGATGGTGATAGGCCAAGGCCTGTGGAATCAGATGGGGCTTTACATTGAGGCTTTGCTGGGTTCCCGTAAGCAAGTCCCTTACCACTTGTGAAAGAGGCATGATGTTGCCTCTGATTGCTGTGAAGCACAGCTCTTGAGACACAGTTAATATGAATAGCTTAGAGTAATTGTTATTATCAAGAGATGTGCAACCTTTTCTCTCAGTCACTTCCCCCTCAATATAGAATGTCACTTCTGTAGGGGTTAGCTTTTTCTGCTCCTCAAATTTCAATGTTAGCTCAGATCTTCAATGTGTAAGTCATGGATTGAATTCAAGTAAAGACATGGGTCTTTTAATGCCTTCAGAGAGTCTCATATTCATTCAAAAATAATTCTTGAAATCATAACATTGTGGATGTGCAAATGTGCAAAAATATTCACAACACCTACCCCAGGGAGTTTACAGTCTTGCGAGGTGACAAGCCAAAAATGCACAGAACAGCTAAGAAAGATAAAATCAATCCATTTTGAAAGAACAACTAGAAGAATCAGGAGTCAGGTGCTAAGAGAGACTTCATAGGGAAGGTGAACCTTGAGTTTAGAAGAGCAATGGGTGGAAGAGAAAATAATGTGTCTTTCTTGCTAGAGCAATTCTTGCATACCTGTATTGCATTTCCTGTTACTATAAATTGAGGAGTAGACATACTGAATCTTATCCATTCCTGCAACTTCTGGGTACAAAAAAAAATTATTATGTTGCACTGTTTGAGCTAACCCAATGACTCTAATTGCTCCCCACTAAACACTAAACATCAAAACAGAAATTAAATGCAGAGGTTATAAAACATCCTTTTTTCCCCAAAATATAAGATAAGAAATATTAGAAATATTTAACAGAAACAATAAGAAAGGAAATGTTAGCTGTGGTAAGATGCTTAGGTGAAAATAATCCTGAGAAATAAATAGCAAAAAAAAAACAATAATCAGAAAGAAATTGATAAAATGTATTCATAAAAATTCATCCATAAATAATGAGATGACATGTGACTGGTGTCAAAGAAAAAATACAGAAACAAGATAGCTTGACTATTTTAAACACTCTTTAAAGTCTCTGAAGAATTTAACCAATAAGAAAACATTTCTTGAAATTTGCATTTATGAATCTACAAAAAACCGCTAGGTGCTCCAGGAAAACTGTAGTCTTGTTGGCTTGAGAATGTGCACTTTCTTAATTGTAGCATTTCTCAAAACCTTTAGTTAATTAATATGTGTTGTTGTAAATCTTCAAAAGATGGGGGTAGTATAAAGAATCCCCAAGGTTATTTGACCACAAAATTTTTAGGAATATCTCCAGGAACAGTAGCTTTCTTTGGAGTGTAGTTTGAGGAATACAACACTTAACATACATGCAGTCAAAATCTTATCAGTATAGAAAATTTATATCATGTGCCTAACCTAGTGGAAAAGGGCTCTTCCTTTGCTAATTGTCAGTCACATAACTGAAATTTTCCATGTCCAGATAATTAGCTTTAAACGTGCTTTCTTTGCAAAAAAAAAAAAAAAAAAATGTAGCTGATTCTCCTTAGTCCTTGTCCATTTTTCCAGGTTCCAGGTGTACAGTTCCTTCTTACCTGTGGCTTTGCTTTCCATGGTTTCAGTTACCTGCAATCAACCACAGTCTGAAAATATTAATGGAAAATTCCAGAAATTAACAAATCATAAGTTTTAAGTTGCGCATTGTTCTGAGTAGCGTGATGAAACGTCGCGCCATCCAGCTCCGTCTAGCCCAGGACATGAATCAGCCCTCTGTCTAGCATGTCCATGCTGTGTACTCTACCTGCCCCATAGTCACTGAGTAGCCGTCTGGGTTATCAGATCTAGCACATCTACTGTTCTGCTATCGCAGTGCTTATGTTCAAGTAACGTTATTTTACTTAATAATGTTTCTAAAGCCTAAGAGTAGTGATGCTGGCAATTTGGATATGGCAAAGAGAAGCCGTAAAGTGCTTGCTTAACGTGAAAAGGTATGTATAATAGAAAAAAAAAACATAATATACATAGAGTTTGGTGCTATTCATAGTTTCAGGCACCCGCTGGGGGTCATGGAAGTATCCCCTTGGATAAAGACTGCTGTATTCAGTAACACTGCAATGAGCACACTTTGAGTAAATATTTGACCACCCCCTTGATGATACTATTGTAGTCATGACATTATATTGACATATTGGTAGGGCAAAAGGATGAATAGCACAAGCAGAATTATAGATTTTGAAAGGAAGAAATCATCTTAAACACTTTCTAGTCAAACTCTGATTTGACAAATGAATAAACTGAATACTAGTGGTAAAATGACTTTTCCAGGGTCCCACGGTCAATTAGTGGAAATCATTTCTCCCAGTCTAGTCTGGACCGTGCCTTCCAAAACAGAGAAAATTAAAACAATTCTATATCTGTTTTGACTTTATTGAAACATGATCTTTAATAAGCATAAAGAAGAAATAGGAATAGATTGTGATTAACTCTATTTTTTTCTCACCTGTTCCCCCCAAAACCATCCCCACATCTAGCAAATTCCTTTATACCAAGAGGGTTCTCATTAAGTGTCTCTTAATTAAATGGCTGTAAACATCTGAACTTGGAGACTTCAGAATGGATAAAGTGGTTGTTTACTTTATAAAATGCTTCTTCCCATGACAGACGGCTCACACCCTGAATCCCTTGCATTATCATCTCACCTGCTGTGCTGCGAAAGCTGAAGCCCTGTGCTGAGAGCCAGCCAAGGGCCACAGCCAGGCCAGGCCAGCCTTTCCTCTGGTCTCCACATTAAAACTTCTGTGCTGGACTAACCACAAGTTCCCACCACCCACCAACGGGTGTGTAACAGACACTCTCACTTGAGCCTGCAAAACAGTATGCAATTGATGTGAAACTTTTTACTGATCTTAAGCAATTTCTGGATTGCAGGGAACTCTCTTTAAAATATATATATATACACATATATACATTTATATATTAATATATATACATATATATTAATATATTAATATATATATGAAGAAGGGACTAGATTTACAAGGTATACAATGAGTACATAGCTTGGCAGATATATATTTTTTTAATCTGTTAAATTTAGTGTTATAAAACTGTCTTTAATGTTTAAAAGCTGAGGATTGGATATATGTCATGTTAACATTGCTCAACACTTCCGACTTTCTGAGTTAAAACTGAAAATGCTTTTTTCCACTTTGATACATTTGTTTAAATGGATTTTCTTTCTGTTCAAATGTCCTAGAAATATGCATCCACATATTGATATATCTGCCATAACTTTACATCTAGAAGACAAAAAGCCTAAGTAAATGTCAGAACAATGAGAATGGAATCTGCTTGTTAATTTGAAATAAGCATGTTTCGAGTATGTGATTACATCGATTTTCAATGCCCTAGTTATCAGAAGATTGGCCTCAACAAAGCTAGAAACTCCTTGGAATTCAACAAACATTTATTGAACAACTTTTCTGTGTATGTTTTATACATATTATTCTGCTGGAATCTACAGTATAATATAAGCATGGGATGTGTTTCCTCCCCATAAGAACGATTATTATATAGCACCTATATGTGATTATGTAGTGTGAAATGATATAAAAGTGATGCACACATGAATGAGATAAAATAGGAATCTCGAAAGAAATTACATAAATAATAAAAATTGTTATAGAATAGAGATTCTTGAAAGAGGCCAAATTAGAGACGTGCCTGGAAATGTGGATAGAATTTCAACCAATAAAGTAGCAGAAACTAGAATTAAGACTATGTCAGTCAGAATAGGAAAACAATAAAAATTATAATGTTAAAGACAAAATTCATCGAGTAAATTTGAAGCTCTAACTGGCTTTATCAGGTGGTTCATGAATCCGGTAGCATCCTGTCTAACAAGCAGAAAGACACTCAGCAGGGCTGGATAAAATGGAAGAAAAAAGGGGAGTTATCAGCAGAAGAAACGACAGGACCCGTTTTAGACCTGGAGATCTTTGGGTGGGAAGGGAACAGCCTCTTCTTCCATTGGGAGATGGCGTTGGCAAGAAAATTCTGAAGGGGTTGATCAAGATTACATTTCTGGTGAAGGTCGAAACTGCAATTAAGTTAGGTATTAAGTCTAGATTAGGTATCATGAGCTTTAACATAAGTGACACCATTTTGGGCCTGTGGTTTCTCCTTTGACAAAAAACTTTGACAGGTTTTCCCTTTGACAGAAATCAATTATTGTAAAACACAAGAGTCATAAAAAGACAAAAATTGCATTATCATTTCAGTAGATACAGAAAAAAAATATTGAAAAATCTAAAACCTTTTCACGACAAAAACACTCAACAAAATAAAGGCAGCTTCCCCAATCTGAGAAAACGCATCTACAAAAACCTACATCCAGCATCATACTTAATGGTGAAATATTGAATACTTTCCCCTGTGGAGATAGAAAAATAATTTTCCCTCTACTCTTCTAGGTTCTTGACTAAGATATCCCTGTAATAAAAAAGACAGATTAACAGGAGAAAACCAAACAGAAGCTTAATAACATGTATACCTCTTGTATACATGGGATACACACAGGAAAACTCAGTAACTTCAAAATGCCCCAAGCTACCATCTTATATAAAAACTCCAGCTAAAGACAAAAGATGTTAGGGGTGGTGGGGAGTCAGTTATGCAAGGTTACCAGGAACAGAGCAGTAAACAAGGGGAAAGTTTTTATGCAGATTTAAATTCTAGCTTTCTCTATAGATAAGAGTTTATCATAGAGATTTAGAATCATTCTTCTCTTCCTGGTACAGGGGAGAAGACACCCTTACAAATGAAGATTTTTCTTATAAACATAAATGTCTCTTACAAAGGGTAATTTCTCAGTTTTCAGAGCTTTTCAAGCTTTTCTATGTCTGCTGTTTCTTAAAAATTATCAGCCTAAAATAATCTCGATGAGAAAGAGGCACATTTGGGGTGGTATATTGTACTCCCCTTCTGCATTTCTTCAGCACTACTCATGTGCTGAAGTGATGCAGGCTAAGGAAAGTGATGTACTTTGGTATATTGTAAGATGGAAGGATTGAAAATATCATGTAAGAAAGGATTTCTAAGAGAGATACAAAAATGATGAGCCATAGATTTGAAATTGCAAGGTGAGCACAGTGAAGATGAGAAGAGGAATATACAGAGAAAGAAGGTAGAGTTATCAGTGGTCATGATGATGTAGAGGAGTTATCTTAGTAGCTGGACAGCAAGCTGTAGGAGTAGAAGGTGGTGATTAGAGCAAGGGACAGCCACCCATAACTACAAAAAAACTAGTGCCATGGCTTTACAGTCATAAGACACTCCTCCCCCATTTTTAAACCATACTTTTTCTCTCTTTATCATTTTCATTCTTTCTTCTGGCTTCTGAACATCAGCTCTGCCATCCAGTTATGTCCATTGCTAGTGGATAAAAACAGATTACTGAGGCATAAGGCATAACACAGAAGGGTAGACTAGAACTGCAAAAGAGTCAGAGAGAAGCCTTGTCGGTAGCAACCTGGAAGCAGGTGGGCTGATATAACTTCATTTGTGTCTTTGTATTCCTTAGCTTGCTGTAAGTGCTGCAAATTAATAACATGAGTCTTAAAGGCTGAATCTGGGCAGGCTGAGTCTTACAGGCTGAATGAGAAAGAGAAAATCAAATCATTTTCACTGAAGATTGCCAATAAAATCAACAACAGCAAATGATGGCAACTACTGCTTATTGAAATCCTTGTGTTCAATCATTTTCATAACTTTATATTATTCATCTAGTTTAATACAATATTTTTAAAAGGAAGATGTTATTCTTCCTATTTTACACTAAGGATATCAAAGGCCAAATATGTTAAATAATTTGTCCGGGTTACTCAACTACTAGTTTTTAAACGCTGTTCTGTTAGATTCCAAAGCTTGTCTTCTTTTCACTATTCCAAACTATTAGTCACACAGAAAATTGTATAACTTAGCCATCTTTCTACCTGTCTGTGTATATATGTTTGTGTGATTCTTCCCTATACCTAAGAGATAAAAAAAAAAACTAGTTAATTATTTATTTTTTTGACTTATGAAGAGACAGAGACACAAAGAGTGTGAAGCAATATTAATTAATATTCTAATGTAACTCTCTCAACATGAAAGAGTTGGATATAAGCCTTTTATCACATATGTGGAATGATATTATTCTTAAAATTATATGAGTAAAATCTTTGTACACTAATATACTTATCATATTTAAGGAAGAGAATTAAACTGAATGCAAAGATTTGGCCAGACATGTGCAGGCTAAGAATACAAGCTATCTGAAAAACCCATTGAATAAATTTCACTTGTAAGAAAATGAGTGTCTGAATAGCCTTTGCTATAAATTTGTAATTATACCAAGCCATACATTTTCTTAAACCCCCTTCAGATTTATTTAATATTTAAAATGTGCTCTTCCGAGAATTGCTTCAGGGAGAAATAGCTAATAAAGACATTAAAAAGAGATTCCTCATGACATTGCAATTTATACTGCATGTTTTACAAAGTCAGCTATAAAAATTTAAGATACTACCCTAAAATCTGAAAACTACACACCTCACACAAGTTACCCAGAGACCAACTATTGGTTTTCCAGAAAGAAACAGACAAGATCTTTCTTAGATAAGGTCACAACAATAAATGTCTAAGCCCTGGCTCCCCAGAGGTAGATTTCAGGCAATATCAGTGGGAGTGCATTGGCTAATCTCCCTTATTTTGAAACTGCAGTTGAGAGCAATGATTTCTAATATAGTGAGAACTGTAAGCACTTAGAGATTTTTAAAGCAATGCCAGAACCTTAAATTACACTTAGGAACAAGGTAGTGGCCAATGCAATCTGATTTGCTTTGTATTGTGTGAGGCAATTATTCATGTAAACCTTATATCACACACCGGAGAACCGAAAATCACATAAATAACTCTTCTAAAGAAGTGTAAGAGAAGTGCAATGGGACAACTGAGCTCAATAAGCCTCAAACACTTAGAGAAATATAACTTTTAAAAATTATTAGTTGATAGACATTACTTTAAAAATAGTGCAATTATTTAACGTTTCAAGCTATAATACATACGCATATTTTTTCTCTAGCAAATTCAAATATTTTTGGAACAATGTAAGACATATATTACAAATGAACTAGTTATAGGAAATTTCTGTTCTCCATTTACCTGGTCATCCATTTCTTATATAAGATAAAGACGAAACCCTGATGAAGCAAGTTATGGAATGAAGTATGTTCATGGAATAATATTTCTGATGGCTGTCCAATCTGAAGACATTGTCCAACACATTTCACAGGGTAGCTCTTATATCTGGTTCCCCTAGTTTGAAATACAAAATAATGACAGCCAGTATTGACACCTTTAAGACCACAATTCTCATCTTCTACTACACAGTTCAGCAATAAATCCAGCTATTCCCCTACACTCCTGATACACCTTCTTTCTCGAGTATGTAGCCCAGGCTATAATTATCCTTATCAGTGCACGAGGAAGTCAAGAATGCCTTTTCCTGAAAGAAACTCCCAGGAAACTAGGATAAGAAGGGAACTTCCTTTATTTGATAAAATGTTACTAAAGAAAAGACAAGTTTAACCCATGTACTTAATAATAAAATACTAATTTTTTTTTTTCAAAAATTGAGGGAAAAAAGAAGGCTATCCATTCTCACCACTCCAATTCAACAATATGCTGGAGGTACTAGCCAGTGCCATAAAGAAGAAAAAGAAATGAAAAAGTATACAGATTAGAAAGCTTGAAATGAAACTTCCCTCTTCACAAATGTCATAATTGCCTATGTGAAAAATCCCCAGGAATCTTGAAAAATGCTCCTAGAACTATTAAGTGAATTTATCATGTTTGCTGAATACAAACTATGTATGGATAGATAGATATAAATATAGATCTGTGTATAATAGCACTCAAAAAAAGAATACAGGAGGTACAATTCTAACAAAACATATGTAAAATCTGTTCGCTAAAAAGTATAAATGTTAATAAAAAAAGATTGGAGACCTAAATAAGTGGAAAGACATACTGTGTTTCCTGAATTGAAAGACACGTATAGTTAACATGTTAATTCTCTTCATATTGATCTATAGATTTAATTTAATTCTAAATAAAATCCTTAGAGTATTTTTAGCACATTTAGTCAATTTGGTTCTAAAACTTATATGGAAAGCAACAGAAATAAAGCAACTAAAATAATTTCAAAAAGAATAAAATTGGAAGACTCATACTACCTGGTTTTAACATTTATTATAAAGCTTCAGTAGTCAAGATACTGGAAGAGAGGCAGAATAGAGAGTCCAGAAATAGGCCCACACAAATATGATAGAGTAATGTTTAACAAAGATTCAAAGGTAATTCAATATAAGAAAAGTTTTTTGTTTGGTTTTGTTTTTTCCCCCAACAAATATTGTTGGAACAATTGGGCTTCTATATTCAAAAAATAAAAATTAAAAATTAAACCTCAACCTAAACTTCCCACTTCACAGAAAACTCAAAAGAGATCATAGCTCTCCTTGTAAAAGGTAAAACTTTAGAGAAAAATCATAGGACAAAATCTGTGTGATCTAAGTTTTAGCAAAAAGTTCTTACATATGATACAAAAACTCATGATCTATAAAAGGAATGGTTGATAAATTAGACTTCATCAAAATTTAAAGAAACAAATGTTTGCTACACAAAAATTTTAAGAGAATTAAAAGGCAAGCTACAAAGTGAAAAATAATTCATGAATTACATGTTGACAAAGGACTTTTATATAAGGTATATAACAGATTCTCATAACTCATAGTAAAGAAACAACCAAATTGAAAATGAATATAAAGATTGAATAGATACTTAATCAAAAAAAAAAAAGATGCTCAGATGGCAAATGAGCACATTATAAGATGCTCAGCAACAGTAGCCATTAGAAATAAGCGTGCAAATTAAAACTGAACAATTCCAAGTGCTGACACCAATGCAAGACAACTGGAAGTTGCTCTCATATACTTCTGATAGAAATGCAAAATTGTGCATTTCCTGTAAATATATATCACATAATTTCTATAAGAAATTTACACATTATATATAAAATATAACAATATATATAAAATACGTATGTAATGGCATACATTATTATTACATATTATTATATATAATTTATAAATAAATTCTGTATCAATTTAAAGACAATATATGACCCAGAAATTTTACTCCTAAATATTTGCCTTAGAAAATGAAAACTTATGTTTACACAAAACCTCTGTACGAATATTTATAGCAGCATTATTCATAATAGCCCTAAACCTCATATAACCCAATTGACCTTTAACGAGTGAATGAATAAACAAAATGTGGTTTACTCATACAATGGAATAATACCCAGCAATAAAAAAGGACAGAACATTGACACACAACAACATGGATGCATCTCAAAATCTTTAAGCTGAATAAAAGAAGCCAGTCTCAAAAGATTTCATTTATCCAGCTTTCTGGAAAGGCAAAACAGTAGGGAAGAACAGATCGGTGGAAATCAAAGGTTAGGGTGGGGGAAGAACTGGACCACAAAGGAGCACCCAGAAGGGGTTTTGGGGAAGATGAAACTGTTCAAAATCCTGACTGTGGTAACCATTTACTTGAGTCTATTTGGGTGTCGAACTCACAGTACTATAAATGAAGAAAAATAATAAGAAAATATTGCTGATAATAATAAAGATACATTTAATAATAATAACACATTTAAAAAAGGAGAGAGATACTGTATCAACACATGCTTGCTTCTTAAAGAGTCAAGAAAGGGTTTCTTTGTTTCAGCCTTCTGTGTTCTCCAAATAGTTTTTTTAAGACCATTTTTAAAAAAATGATAAGTAAAGAAAAGAATAATGCCCTTTTAGTGCTTCGTGGCAGATGCCCAGGATTCTGGTGACAAAGAAATGAAGAAACTTTGACTCTAAATGGGGTTGCCCTGTAGTGAGACAGTCCTTGCTCTGGCCATTATGGCTTAATGCCCTCTAAGTGCTCTATGACGTAATCCGACAGCACTGCCATTAGAGTTGAGATTCTATGTGCTGGAATCCTAGCAATGCCAGGTTTAGAGAGCATTGTCAGCAGCTCCTGGTTGAGTTACTCCCTCTAGTCACTGACACCTCTGTCACTATTACTATTGCAGTCACTGCTCAGAATAAAGTGGTTCTCCAAAGTCAAGTATAAAGGCTCCTCAGAGACAAGTTTACTCAAGGCTGGTACACATTAAATCAGCCATATTCCCAGCCATATTCCCAGTAGTTCAACTCCTGGATTCACTTAGACAAGCCAATTGTAACATGAAGGCTAGGGAGGGACAGGAACTAATCTCAGACATATCAGAGAATTAAAACAAATGTTCTCTCTTCTCTGCCAGGCTTGATGCAGAGACCAAGCTCTATGATATATTCTCTCTCCAAATCCCCCTCCTTTTTTGGACATCTAGCCATGGCCAAAGTTATGTGCACACATGTAATCCACATTCCCATTTCTTCCTTCTTATGATAAAGTTTTCATCAAAACCCATACAGGAGATTCCTTTTTTTACCCCCAATTGGTTAACCATTGTCTCTTACTTCCAAAGAGGTACCACTAGTAAATTAGTAGCAGATTATTTTCTTTCTCCAGAACAACACATTCAAGTTGAAATTCATGTAGAAACCCACTGGGCATTCAGGAATGATAAATGCAATGGTTATTTTTCAGAGGCCATGAAATTTAAGTCACTTTTCCTACATCATAAGTACAAAAGTGACTTAGGTATTAAGTCACTTTTCCTGCATCATGACCATTAAAAATGTCAAAATGCTTATCATTGCTCCTTTAAATGGAGAAAAACTACAGAGCAAGTGAATAGAAAAATAATTGATTAATTTATGTAAATGATAAGATATTTACAATATTGCATTTCTAATTGTGCCTTGTTTTTTTTTTTTACTTAAGGATCTTCATTTATTCTGATCCTTTGAAATTACTTCCAAAGAAGGCCAATTAAAGTGACTTTTAAGTGACTCTTGGGAATATAGTGCACATATACTGGCTGTAGGGTCAGACAGCCTAGATTCAAATCCCAGCTCTACTATCTACTTGCAGTGTAACCTTGGGCTTAGTTTCTCCTCTGCAAAATAAGAATAATAATTTACTAAATACTATGGAGTCATAGTGAGAATTAAGTCAGTTATATGTAAAGTGCTTGCTGACTGTTTCCCAGAACAGCAAAACTGTTTATAAGCTTTTGATAAAATGAAGTTGATTTTATGGCTTACCCTGGAGAACAAAACCTCTATGGTGTCTGACAATGTGTTAGAATGGGAAAGGACAAGGCTGCATTTATTGAAATTTTGAAGTCTGGTTGAAGGCAAGTTTTTTAGTGCAGGTCTTGATGAGGATTGGGTAAGAATCATGATAGGTTGGGATGGGCAGAAACAGCAAGAAGAGTATTTTGAGGAGACAGAGTCAAAGAGTCTTAGCCAGTACACTGTTGTTCCTTCCTATTGAACGATCTTAGGAATTCCTTGAATAAGCAATGCAGTTATTTGCAACTTTCATCTTCCTGGGCAAGAGTCTTCTGGAATAGGAAAGTTATGCTAATGAAGACTACGCAATAGTAAAATCATGTTAAGATCACTTTGGTTCTCAGTGTCCAAGTGGTGTGAAGGTATTTTAAAAAAGAACCTGGCACAAACTAAACACTATATATGTATTTGTTTTCACATTTATTGATACCATTATTAAAATCAAGTATGTCAAATTTTTTATAAGACTTTTCAAATTACTAACATGGCCCATTTTTTTCTCTGCTCTAGGTTCTGATGGGTATTTGATTTAGGCTTAAGAAAGATAAACCCCCACTTCCTTTGTGCTCAACTGCTGTCCACAGTAATTCTCCTCCATCCAGTTTACCCATGGTGAGAAACTGTCACTCTGTACCAAAGATGGTATGAGGTGACAAGATAACACATTCTACTAAAAGAGAGGGACACATTCATGAAAAATGAATGTACAATAAATTAAGTGCTCTAAAAGAGGTGGGAATAAAGAATTTAAGTACAAAGGACAATGAGTTCCACACTGCATGAGGGAGAGAGCTTCACAAAATGCTAAGAGAGCTGCTAAAAGAGGACCATGTCTTGAGTGAACCTAAACAAAAATTATGAGTGACTCCTACTAAGTCTGATTTTGCAGGGAGCACTCAAGGTATTCTTACAAACCTTTGCACCAGGCTCTGTCTTGGAATACATTGTACACCAGTTTTTAATTTGACTGCTACAATGCACTTCTTAGAGAGACACCTTTTTCTTAAGTCACAACTACATCCATTACATAGTGGAAAGTAAGCACATTTAACCGTAATGTTCAAAATTCAACTTAAAAGAAATATGGTGGTAATCTCTCAGACCCTTCTTATTTATACTTTATGTCCTGTTGTGCTTATCATCCAGTGTATTTAGGAATAGTGCCTCATTTCCCTTTAAATGGTCCAAATTTTAACAATTGATTATATAGTCACCTTATTTGTACTACCTTTTGCTGCTATTCTAGTGAAAAATGGATAGAGCTAGAAACAAGTGCCCCTTACCTTGGACAAATAACATAATTCATCTGAACTTATGATGATGATTAAATATGATAATAGAAGTGAAAATGTAGCATACATAAAAGGTGATCTACAAATGTCCGGTTAATCTGAGTAACATCATATACAATTAGCATTATAAGGGTTGGACATAGGAAATGTTTTAAGACAAATGCAAATATACTCTTAAAAACATCATCTTCCTAATTCAAACGATTATACCTAATTGAGTTACCAATGTTCAGTCTCAGCTATAATTGTCCTCCTACAAACAGGAAGTAAAGCATAGTAGGAACCAGAGCATCTGGGTCCACAATTAACTCACTAGGTCATTCTGGATAAGTCTTCGCTTAGAGTTTCAGTTTCTTCATCATTAAAATAATATGATGAGCTAAGTGTTCTTAACTGAGATGTGGAAACCTTGCAGCTGAGTGAGAAAGATGTTGAATGGGGTGGACTGGGGAGATTTACACACAGCCTGAACTCTGTTTCATCCATGCATCAACATGTGCTAACCTGCTCTAGCCCGTCTGGGTGCTAGAAGGTGCCTAGCAGCTGCACGCTGACTCTTTGTGACCTAGCAGCCCTGAGTATTGTCAACATTGGGCTGGTTAGTTTCTATGCAATAAACACATAAAATACCATAGATAGAGAGGTTGTATAAATGAGAATAGATGTATTTTCTTTTTTTAATAACAGTTCAAGAAGGCATCAAAATCTGTATTCATTGCCTAGGGTTTAAAACAACAGAAATTTATTCTCTTGCATTGCTGGAGCCCAGAAATCCAAAATCAAGGTGTCAAGGTGTCATCAGGGCCAAACTCCCTCCGAAAGTGCTAGGTGAGAATACTTCCTTGTCTCTTGCAGCTCCTAGAGTCCCCAGGCAGTATTTAGTTTGTAAAATTATACTGAGCTTCTGGCTCATAAATGATAACTCATAGTTGCATGATTAGTGACAAAAGAAGTTTATTTTCCCATTATATTTTTGCATTCAAAGGAATGAAACAAATAACAATGAGGAATAACACATCTAGAATTCAACTTTCAAGTTGCAACTTAAATAGTAGTCAGGCAATGTTCAAGATGAAATTTAAATGTTGACATCAACTGACTCATGATGAAGAATATAAACAGTCAATGAGTATTTGCAAGCTATGCTAGATATATTGTTATGAAAACTCTATTACATTTCCTGAATAGTATCATTCATAATGATGAACTAATTATACTTTAGCATGTAATGAACAAAACCAAATGAACTATATTCAAAGGCCACAGCATTCTTGTTTCAACATATGTCTTTGATCTTATAATAACGTCTTCTTCTATAAGAAGGAATTTTTGTTTCCAGGCATAAAGGGAATATTAAGCTTGTTAGTTCTCTTTGCAATTAAGCATTGGTAAGTGTTTTTGGAAATAAACAATTTTCATGTAATAATATTTGCCATTCTCTTCGTCCAGAATTTTGTACGACAAGTTTTCTCTTTCTCATAAGTGCACAGCGATATGCTGTTGATATTATGGAAAAGCTGTTTTTTATTAATGAGAAAAAATAAACATTGCCTGTTGAAAGCTTTGTGAAGTTTTAATCACATTCTTTTAGGGGAATCAGCCCCTCTTTAAAGACTGAAGTACTTAGTCTTCTAGCTGATGAAGTACGAGTTATCCACAGCTCTCACCAGAGTTCCTCTCTGGGGATTGCCCTGGGCCTTACCTCACATCACACCCCTTCCTGGGACAACCTACATTTAGTGACTTGCCTAAATATTAACGTATAAAGACCCAGCCCTCTTGCCTAAATTCAGGACAATTTTGAAGGATGGCGTTGGCTGTGAGGTCCCCATAAAATTGGCTGGGGCCTTTGTTGTTACTGCATCACAGTTCAACTTCTCTCTCCAGACAATCCTGCATCCTTCTCACACTCCTACTTTC
>NW_011888981.1:1793896-1799199 GCF_000151845.1 Pteropus vampyrus
AATTATACTGAGCTTCTGGCTCATAAATGATAACTCATAGTTGCATGATTAGTGACAAAAGAAGTTTATTTTCCCATTATATTTTTGCATTCAAAGGAATGAAACAAATAACAATGAGGAATAACACATCTAGAATTCAACTTTCAAGTTGCAACTTAAATAGTAGTCAGGCAATGTTCAAGATGAAATTTAAATGTTGACATCAACTGACTCATGATGAAGAATATAAACAGTCAATGAGTATTTGCAAGCTATGCTAGATATATTGTTATGAAAACTCTATTACATTTCCTGAATAGTATCATTCATAATGATGAACTAATTATACTTTAGCATGTAATGAACAAAACCAAATGAACTATATTCAAAGGCCACAGCATTCTTGTTTCAACATATGTCTTTGATCTTATAATAACGTCTTCTTCTATAAGAAGGAATTTTTGTTTCCAGGCATAAAGGGAATATTAAGCTTGTTAGTTCTCTTTGCAATTAAGCATTGGTAAGTGTTTTTGGAAATAAACAATTTTCATGTAATAATATTTGCCATTCTCTTCGTCCAGAATTTTGTACGACAAGTTTTCTCTTTCTCATAAGTGCACAGCGATATGCTGTTGATATTATGGAAAAGCTGTTTTTTATTAATGAGAAAAAATAAACATTGCCTGTTGAAAGCTTTGTGAAGTTTTAATCACATTCTTTTAGGGGAATCAGCCCCTCTTTAAAGACTGAAGTACTTAGTCTTCTAGCTGATGAAGTACGAGTTATCCACAGCTCTCACCAGAGTTCCTCTCTGGGGATTGCCCTGGGCCTTACCTCACATCACACCCCTTCCTGGGACAACCTACATTTAGTGACTTGCCTAAATATTAATGTATAAAGACCCAGCCCTCTTGCCTAAATTCAGGACAATTTTGAAGGATGGCGTTGGCTGTGAGGTCCCCATAAAATTGGCTGGGGCCTTTGTTGTTACTGCATCACAGTTCAACTTCTCTCTCCAGACAATCCTGCATCCTTCTCACACTCCTACTTTCACATGTACTGATTTAAGACCACATTCCCAATAAACTGCCTGCATGCAAATCTCTGTCTTAAACTCTGTTTCTTGGGAAAACTAACCTGTTACATTTAGCCCAGAGAGGTCAAGGAAGGCTTTTTACATGTATTATAATTCGAGATTTATCTCAGTATTAATAAGAGTTTGTTTATGGAGAAAAAGAAAAAAGTGGATTCCATGCAAAGGGACAATGAAAAAGAAAAAGCAGAGATATGAAAGAATGTGCCTTTTTCAGGTAAGTTGTATAGTTTTTTTTTTTTTTCTACTAGAGAGGAAATAGCAGGGAGAGATAAGGCCCAGATTATGAGGTATTGGTTGTCTAAGAAATTTGGATTCTTCTCCATAGATAGTGGGGAATCATTTGTGGATTGTATGTACAGGATGACATAACAAGAGTTGTTACCAAAAGAATCCCAGAAGCAATATAGAAGGAAAATAAGAAGGGAGCCAAGACAGAAGCAGGAAGGAAACTAAATGGAAACTAGCTATAATTTTAGAAGCAAAGCTTTTCAAGGGTTGGACTGAAGCAGAGCTGATGAGTAGTGAAGGGATATGGGCAATAGGTTGGAGGTAGAAACAACTTTACCAGCTACTTAGATGTCAGAAATAAAGATGAAGGAGAGACAGTGTTTCTTTTCATGGGTCCACGAAAGTGGCTGTGGTTGTAAATGGTAAGCAGAGCAACAGAGGCAGGGGGTATGGTTGAGACTGTGGCTTTCGGGAGGGAAGGAGAATAAGAAGAGCCTGCCTGGGGTCCCTGCCGAAGATTTCCTCTTCAGTGATTGATATTTTGCATGCCACAAAAAGAAATGATATTTCCCCCTAGTGAGTTAGAAGCTGCTAGTATATCTAGAGCAGCATTACGTTTTGTAGAAGGGAGAAAAAGGCTTATCTCCCAACAATAACTTCATGCAGAAATCAATAGGACATGACCCAAGATAAGGTCAAGAGTTAGCTGGACTACTTGCCAGACAGAAACAACATATAGAATCCAAGCGAGGCAGCAATAGGCAGCACTGAACACACTCCATAGCAGAACTGTGGAGAACTTATAACTTGCTTATTTTCTCTGACAGCAGGGATCCTGGAAGTAGTTATCTGCTACAATACTTCTCTTTTGTGGGACGCTAAAGCAGACTACATGCTATAATTGTGTAGGCATACTCCTTAACAATGGAACCGACAAGCCTGTCAGACTTGACTAGACGGTGAGGGTGTTAACTCTGGCTTGCTTCCTGCCAGGAATCATAAGTCACGCTGACACTCCACGAAGCTCATTTTAAGTATTTAATATCAATAAGAAATCATACATATTGGTGCAAAATCCTTGGCATTTTAATTGAATGTTCTGCATAGTTAATAATATTTTCATGTGACTGAACCACAGAGAAATATAATAATTATTGAAAGGAAAAGCTGGCATTTGGAGAGTCCCTGAATCATCTGTATCAGATCATAAAGAGAACATTTGACAACATAAAATCCAAGGTCCCAGTTCACCTACAGAATTAGGAAGTAAAGCAGAATTTCTCAATCTTGGCTCTATTTATATTAGAGGCTGGACAATTGCTTGTTGTAGGAGCTGTCCTGTGTTTTATCAGATGGATAGCAGCATCCTTAGCCTGCACCCGCTAAACACCAGCAGCAGCACGTGTGTGCGTGCATACGCATGCACACACGCACGCACACACACACACACACACACACACACACACACACACACACACACTCTCTCTCCCCTTGCTGTGACTATCAAAATATCTTTAGACATTGACAAATGTTCCCTCTGGAGTAAAATCACTCCTGTTGAGAACCACTGGTCTAGAGGGATGGCCCTGGGAATCTGCTTTTCTCCACAGTTGATGAAGTGCAGATTGTGGCAGGACCTACATCATTAGCAGGGGCACAGTCCAAGCACCCTGCATAACCACGCCTCTACTCTTTTGCTACTTCTTCTCTAATAAATTAATGTGAGAAGGGGCAGAAGGAGAAAAGTATGTGTGTGGGGGGAGGGATGTTCTCTCCCCTCCCCCTTGTATATGTTTATCTGTTTGCGTAAGCCCTGAATGATACCCAATGACAGCTGCATGATTTGGCACAGAAGCCTTCCACTCATTGTGTGGATAAGGAGAGGACAAAACACCATCCTCTTGTGCACTGAGAGAAAGAACAAATGAATACATTTTGCACTGAAATTATGTCCACAAAACTGCTAGGCACTGAGGATTCAGAAATGAATAAAACACTTCTCCAGGCCTCCACAGTTTTACAGGGAGAGACAATCATTAACATACAACGATGTGCTGCTCCTGACAGGAAATTAACATACAATGTCCAACCTTACTTGTGATTATAAAACCAATCTAATTAAAAGATATCGGATCCAGGATATACATAACATAACTGCTCTCTAACCAGGCAGGCCACTGTCCAACCAGGCCATGGCTGCTCAACTCTCATATTAGGTAAGCTCTTCTTTTTTTTTTTTGTTTTCCATATTTTGACCTTCAGTAAGTAAGTTTACCTTCCCTGGACATAATCAAGTAGGAAAAGCCTTGCTAATGAGAAGGAAAGGAAGGTATGGATGCAGCCTAGAGAAGGCTATGCCTGGGATTAAAGGACAGACACTGGAACAGTGTTTATGTTCGTCCCTCAGCTATTTGGGCTTTGATCAACTGTCAAACTAACTGAAGCTGATTGATGGATTTTTATTTATTTTTAGTGAATTGTCTAAAACAGGTATAAGCCATCGATGAGACATTGCCACCATACATATTCTCTTTAATGATCTTTAAAAGCATGTTAAATATAGTTTATCAATATAAATAATTCTTATTAGGAATTTATTTTGTTTATATGCAACCAATCAATTATTTATTGAGTGCCTAAAGTGGCATGGAGTAGTTATTGTGGCAGCTGCAAGAAGAGATAAGACATAATTTCTGAAAATAATCACTTTATAAATTAGTTGGGAAGATAGGAGATACATGCATATAAAGGCCAAATGATCTATTATAGAAAAACAAAGGCAAGAAAGATTTTCATGGTCAGCGATGACTTACCCAGATTATGGGCAATAAAAGGAGCTGTAAAGGATTCATGGAGTTCCTATAATGTGGTAGGAAGGAGATGAGAAATCATCCACTGGGGAAATAGCATGGATAAAATCATAAAACCCAGATTGTACAAAATGTCTACCTAGGACACAATATAATACTTGAGCTGGGATATAAGTTAAAGTAAGTGGCAGAAAGGGACATTGCAGGCAGACTTGCCTGTCAGGCTTTTGACTCATTAGGAGATATTGACAATTTTTGATCATGGTCACAGACTGATGATAACCATGTTTTAGAAAATAAATCTGACAGCAGCAAAAAGGGAACACCTGATGGTGGCAATGTAAGTAAAAACAAACAAAAGTAATTGTAATTTAAAAATGAAATTGGCAGGTCTTAAAACTGATGAAATCGACTTTGAAGGTGGAAGGTGATGAATATAGGTTGAAACTTGAGTTTCAAGACTGGGAGATTAAGAACATTGCCAACAGAAAGGGAGACTATCATACTTAGTGAAATAAATTTGAGAGCAAAATGAGATATTCGGTTTTTAAAATAACTGAATTATCAGTTGTAGTATATAAGATGATATTATCTGATATTTTGGTTAATTGGGCTTAAGGGATGTTTTGACGGTAAATATATAATTTAGGGACTCATTCATATTAAATGACATAAAATCATGAATATAGATATAGAAAATGAGATTCATCGGAAAAGTGCTAAGGGTAGAACTTCAAGGTATTGCTACCTGAAAGCATGAGAAAAAAAAAAATAATAAAGCAGTTAGAGAATTAGAAGTAGGAAAAGAATTAGACAATATAGGTTTATAGATCTGAAGGGACTAGAGAACTTCAAGAGACAGGAAGTGGTCAAAAGTGTCAAATGTTGCTCAGAGGTTAGGAAAATACTTTAGAAAGCTCCAGCAGCTCTTTCTCCTATAAAGTACTGTAGATTTTTTTTGTACATATTTGATGATCTACTCCAAGACCAGAGGAGGAAAAAAGGCTATGAATTACATGTGAATAAATTTATTAGCTAAAATAGTCATGTGTCAATTTTTCAAAAGGAAGAAGAAAGGCAATACTTACTATTAATGATAAAGAGGTATTCTGACTTTCCTCTGCCTTTGTACTAAGCATAAGAGAGCCAGACAGAATTGTAGCAGGAACCAGAAGGAGCAAAAAAAAAAA
>NW_011888981.1:1799249-1805532 GCF_000151845.1 Pteropus vampyrus
ATTAGGAATTTATTTTGTTTATATGCAACCAATCAATTATTTATTGAGTGCCTAAAGTGGCATGGAGTAGTTATTGTGGCAGCTGCAAGAAGAGATAAGACATAATTTCTGAAAATAATCACTTTATAAATTAGTTGGGAAGATAGGAGATACATGCATATAAAGGCCAAATGATCTATTATAGAAAAACAAAGGCAAGAAAGATTTTCATGGTCAGCGATGACTTACCCAGATTATGGGCAATAAAAGGAGCTGTAAAGGATTCATGGAGTTCCTATAATGTGGTAGGAAGGAGATGAGAAATCATCCACTGGGGAAATAGCATGGATAAAATCATAAAACCCAGATTGTACAAAATGTCTACCTAGGACACAATATAATACTTGAGCTGGGATATAAGTTAAAGTAAGTGGCAGAAAGGGACATTGCAGGCAGACTTGCCTGTCAGGCTTTTGACTCATTAGGAGATATTGACAATTTTTGATCATGGTCACAGACTGATGATAACCATGTTTTAGAAAATAAATCTGACAGCAGCAAAAAGGGAACACCTGATGGTGGCAATGTAAGTAAAAACAAACAAAAGTAATTGTAATTTAAAAATGAAATTGGCAGGTCTTAAAACTGATGAAATCGACTTTGAAGGTGGAAGGTGATGAATATAGGTTGAAACTTGAGTTTCAAGACTGGGAGATTAAGAACATTGCCAACAGAAAGGGAGACTATCATACTTAGTGAAATAAATTTGAGAGCAAAATGAGATATTCGGTTTTTAAAATAACTGAATTATCAGTTGTAGTATATAAGATGATATTATCTGATATTTTGGTTAATTGGGCTTAAGGGATGTTTTGACGGTAAATATATAATTTAGGGACTCATTCATATTAAATGACATAAAATCATGAATATAGATATAGAAAATGAGATTCATCGGAAAAGTGCTAAGGGTAGAACTTCAAGGTATTGCTACCTGAAAGCATGAGAAAAAAAAAAATAATAAAGCAGTTAGAGAATTAGAAGTAGGAAAAGAATTAGACAATATAGGTTTATAGATCTGAAGGGACTAGAGAACTTCAAGAGACAGGAAGTGGTCAAAAGTGTCAAATGTTGCTCAGAGGTTAGGAAAATACTTTAGAAAGCTCCAGCAGCTCTTTCTCCTATAAAGTACTGTAGATTTTTTTTGTACATATTTGATGATCTACTCCAAGACCAGAGGAGGAAAAAAGGCTATGAATTACATGTGAATAAATTTATTAGCTAAAATAGTCATGTGTCAATTTTTCAAAAGGAAGAAGAAAGGCAATACTTACTATTAATGATAAAGAGGTATTCTGACTTTCCTCTGCCTTTGTACTAAGCATAAGAGAGCCAGACAGAATTGTAGCAGGAACCAGAAGGAGCAAAAAAAAAAAGATTGCTATTTCCTTTATGAAATGGTTTTTATTCTACTGGTATCTCTTTAAAAATAAAAAATCAACGAATAAATGTCTATTTAAATTGATCTTCTGTTGGACTATACTACTGGTCTGACATATAAATTAGTGTTTCTTAGATTTAACTGTCCCTTTGGGATAAGACTGAGAAACAACAATAATATTTTATGGAGAGTGTCAAATAGCTTGCCTTTATAAAAATTCTTTTCTCTGGTTATTTATTTATTTATTTATTTATTTGGTAGGATGGACAATAGACACTGCATTAATCAGAAGATACAAATACTAACCTGGGGCTGTTGATAAAGCAAATATCTTCAGTCACATGTTGTTATTGGAATTTAAGGACTACTATCTTTTGTAGAACAATTTTAAAGAAAAATCCTTTTCTACTCACTGCCCTAAGTCTGCCTCTTATTCGCCATTACATTGAGAAACTCACTACACCTATTGAAGCCATTTTCCTCTCCTGTGAAATGAGAATGTTAATGCCCACCCTTGTCACTCTTAGACCTATGAAGATCAAATGAGATGATAACAGTCAGTGTTTGGTTAACTATGAAATGCCACATGCATGTCGTTATTACAAATTTTTCTAGGCTGTGTTAGGGAAACAGAGAGTGGACCTTTGTTGTCCTAAGTACTTACCATGGTGCCTGACACAAAGTAAGTAATCAATAACTATTTGTTGAATTTACTCCCTGAGAAGTATAGTCATTGAAATGGTTGTGTATAACAGTATCAATAAAATATATACAGAACCACCAAATAGAAAATTATGAAAATTAAGGCAGGTCCAGCACTCCCATTCCTATAATTATGACACTGTGTGAACCAGCCAACGTCTGTCCTGTGTGCTGAATGCTTTCTAAGGAAAGAGATGACACAGTTTCCACTATGCTTTTCATTTCAAGCCTAACAGCCTTTCTAGCCATGTCCCAAACTAGAGATTGTTTATTATTAAACTGGAAAGTATAGCCAACGAAATGAATAACACCCACAGAATAAAGTCATAAAAATTCAACAAAAGGCAGGGAATGAGGGACAGAAAACAGACTAAATGTGAAAATAGGAAGGCGATACTAAACAATGTGGGAGCAAAGAATTGTAAAAAACAGGTTGCATAGAAATGTCTGTTTTCACTGGAGTTCATGGATACACGTTATTAAGATATCTGATGCATGTCCAAATAAATGTGACCTCAATAAAAGCAATACTCTATAGTATTTAAATGATTTCACTAGGACTCTGAACATACTAACATTTATGAATGGGGGTGGGCCGGTGAATGGCCAGCTGTGAAAAGGAAAAGGGACAGTCTAGCTAATAAAACAGAAATGTGAAACACAGCAACGTGATGGAAGCCCTGCTTCCCCCCACTCCCGGCTCCAAACTTCCTCCAACTAACCTCTTAGTGATGCCATTTTCAGTGGCTTAAATCTCAATATTGCTCTCAGCTGACTCTCAAATAATTGCTGCTTTAACATTAACTAATAATTTATTACCCGATAATAGATTTGTATTAAATTTCTAGGGGTGACATTGGTTAATAAAATTATATAGGTTTAAGTGGATAAGTGAGTAATACGTCATATGTATATTGCATTGCGTGTTCACCACCCAAAGTTAAATTTCCTTCCATCATCTTATATTTGAGCCCCCTTACCCTTATCAACCTCCCCCCCGCCCCTTTCCCCTCTGGTAAACACCAAACTGTTGTCTGTGTCTCTGAGTTTTTGTTTGTCTCATTTGTTTGTTGCCTTCAGTCTTATATCCCACATATGAGTGAAGTCATGTGGTTCTCGACTTTTTCTATCTTACTTCACTTAGCATGATAATCTCAAGATCCATCCATGTTGTCCCAAGTGATAATAGACTCTTATTTGGCCTTCACTCCCATAAGGTATGGCATTATCATGCATATTAAAAACAGAAAAGGCATGATAGGCAGTTTATCTAATTGAGAAGAAGGCACAGCTAAAGAACTGGTGGGTAAGACACCTCCTTTCCAACAAAAATCTTAGCCAGGCCTGATTCTCACCTCTCATATCAGCCAGTGTTCTCTTAGAAAGATACTGAAGGATGCTCTAAGGTATCATTCAAGTCTTCCAGGTACAGGGGCCCACTGGTGTAATGAATCCCTAAACTGGGCATGAGTCAATCAGAGAGTAAGTCAGGTCACAAAAGCCAAGTCTAAAGTATGCCGAGACAAGCAACAAGTCAACAGGAGAACTTTTATTTTAAAAAGTCAGAGTATGCATGCGGGATGCCCACACGTGTTCTTTTCAGGGGCCCTCTGAAGACCTTCCCCCCAGGGCATCATTCCTTGTGCATGATGAGAACCAGTCATATTTACAGTTTAGCATGTTATCTAAGACATCTTCAGGGAGAAGTGGCGTTAGGCACAAAAGATTAGGAGAGCTGTCCTCACGGTTGCTGAAACTCTGCCAGCCCCCGGGCCAGTGGTACTCAGGTATTCCAGTTCTCCCGCTGAGAAGAGAGGGGCCTGAAACACTTCTGTCTGCAGGGATTCTCAGCCTCGAAGGAGGGGGACAGTGGGCCTGTAGGAAAGACTACTTTCATTTTAAGTCCTAAAGAGGGCAATTTATTTCATTCTCCCAGAAGACTAAGAGAATTGAACTGAGAACCCTCTGGAATCACATCCATGCTGCCTTCCTTAGGCCAAGCAACTGATTGTACTCAGGAACCAGGTAGACAAATCAAAGGTAAATCACTGTCCACAACTATATTATAAGCATCATTAGTTTCTATCCTTTCAGTCAAACTGCAGAGATGAAATAGAGAAGCTTTTTTTTTCCCTAATAGCATTCTAGATTATGAATGATACCATAAAAAACATCATGTTTTATTGCTTTCCCAATTTCATATGGGTTTGAAGCATATGGCTTTTATTTTAGTGGTGGGGCCAGGAAAATAGTGAGTTGAAGTAATGATTCCTGGAGCTTCATAAAATATTTTATCAAGTAATAGTACAATGATAATACATGTACCAGAGACCATGTCAGCATTAAACACACATTTTAAATCAGGGTTGGAGTGAGTAGGGGAGACAGTGGTATCCCTAAAGAAATTCATAGGTCAGAGATCAGAAAACATGGCACAAAAATCTCTGTTACGTGCATCCAGCATTAACACTCAGTCCTGGAGCACATGGAGCAGATGCTTTTTTTAGTTCCAAAACCTCTAGTTTTTTACTGTGGGTTTCATCGTGAGCATTGTTGGTAACTACACATTTAGAATATATATGCTCTCCAGGAGTTTGTTTTCTCACAGATTTATCTCTGTTTTATTGATTTGTTGCATTTTAAATTATCTTTCAATCCTAGGAAAATTACTTCTTTTTCTCCCCCCAACAAATTTTCCTTTTCCTCTTTGATATTCATAAGCCTCCCCCTGTAGCCTGCTTCGAGAAATTGAATTTTATAATGGGAAGTGTTGCAAGACTGCCTTTCTTCTCATAACATGAGAAAATTAAGAAAAAATAATATTTTTGTTTACTTCTGAGATTGGGCAGGGGGGAAGGGGGAGAAGAGGGGGACACAGGAGAACATTCCTGAGCCAGCATCCCCACCCGCTTATTCTGCTGTCCTGTCATGAGTTGCACATCAAACACAGGCAACCTCTAAGGAAGATATAGATTCTTCTGGAAACATGTACTAATGATTCATTGCCTGACACTTTTGACTTTTCTCACAGAACTGGGTTTAAATCATTGACCTGGTACGGAGCTGCAGGGCAACATATTGTCTTTTAGAAAGGTAGTACAATCATGATGCCAAATACATGGCAGTTTGCAGGAGTTTTAGTAAGCTCAAAAGGCAGAAAGTGCTGCCCTTATCCAAATGCCATGCCAAGATGAAAACGAAAATGCCAATATCCTTCAGATTATTCAGGTAAAGTGCTAACATGTATCTTTTTATAAAGTTCTTGGATCTGCGTGCCTATAAGACACCTTAGGTTATTCTTGAATTAGTATTAAAAAACTATGGCCTGTTTTCTTCCTGATGAATATGAGGGATGGGGGATGTGTTGGTGGGACAGAAGAGGGAACAAGGGTGAGAGAAAAAGTACTGACTGTAATCAGTAGGTTTTACATATTTCACATTAATTTCTCCCACCAATACTTCTTAAGCAATTGAACTAGCATGCCTTCAGAAGAGAATAGCTAGGAATCTGCTTCTAGGTTTAGTAATTTAAAATTAATTAGAAATTTATGGGGGATTATAATAAAAACTAAGGGATAGAATCTAAGTTTGGAGTTTAAAAATCTTTTTTCATTTTCTGTAATAATGCTAATTGAATTCAAAGGATACTTATTGATTTTGTTCGTGTACTTGATGTGATGAGTACTAAAAGGAGGATTAAATCAGATTTCCCTCCCTCCAAAACTAGCCAACGTGTGTATAATTCAAGTGGTATTAGGTAAAGGTCTTAAGTAAAGCCCGATAAAGTGTTAGGTAATCCCAAGGAATGAGACATTACATCAAATCAACAAATCAAAAGTTTCCCAGGGCAAATAGTGATTGACATAGATTTTGTAAATGGATAAAATTTCTATAAGTTTAAAAAAACGATGGAACAGTATCTCTGGCACTGTGCTGAGACCAAAATAAATGGTCACGATATGCACGCCAAATGAATTAATCCATTTCAAACAGACGTGAGTTATAGAGTTGGTAAAAGGGTACAAACTTTCAGCTATAAGACGGATAAGGTCTGAGGGTCTAATGAAAAATATGGTGACTGGACTTGAGAACACTGTATTATATAATTGAAATTTGCTAAAAGAATAGATCTTAAATGTTCTCCAACAAAACAAAACAAAA
>NW_011888981.1:1805582-1809452 GCF_000151845.1 Pteropus vampyrus
ATGCCATGCCAAGATGAAAACGAAAATGCCAATATCCTTCAGATTATTCAGGTAAAGTGCTAACATGTATCTTTTTATAAAGTTCTTGGATCTGCATGCCTATAAGACACCTTAGGTTATTCTTGAATTAGTATTAAAAAACTATGGCCTGTTTTCTTCCTGATGAATATGAGGGATGGGGGATGTGTTGGTGGGACAGAAGAGGGAACAAGGGTGAGAGAAAAAGTACTGACTGTAATCAGTAGGTTTTACATATTTAACATTAATTTCTCCCACCAATACTTCTTAAGCAATTGAACTAGCATGCCTTCAGAAGAGAATAGCTAGGAATCTGCTTCTAGGTTTAGTAATTTAAAATTAATTAGAAATTTATGGGGGATTATAATAAAAACTAAGGGATAGAATCTAAGTTTGGAGTTTAAAAATCTTTTTTCATTTTCTGTAATAATGCTAATTGAATTCAAAGGATACTTATTGATTTTGTTCGTGTACTTGATGTGATGAGTACTAAAAGGAGGATTAAATCAGATTTCCCTCCCTCCAAAACTAGCCAACGTGTGTATAATTCAAGTGGTATTAGGTAAAGGTCTTAAGTAAAGCCCGATAAAGTGTTAGGTAATCCCAAGGAATGAGACATTACATCAAATCAACAAATCAAAAGTTTCCCAGGGCAAATAGTGATTGACATAGATTTTGTAAATGGATAAAATTTCTGTAAGTTTAAAAAAACGATGGAACAGTATCTCTGGCACTGTGCTGAGACCAAAATAAATGGTCACGATATGCACGCCAAATGAATTAATCCATTTCAAACAGACGTGAGTTATAGAGTTGGTAAAAGGGTACAAACTTTCAGCTATAAGACGGATAAGGTCTGAGGGTCTAATGAAAAATATGGTGACTGGACTTGAGAACACTGTATTATATAATTGAAATTTGCTAAAAGAATAGATCTTAAATGTTCTCCAACAAAACAAAACAAAACAAAACAAAACAAAAACTTAGCTGAAATGTATAAAATCCTTGAAAGACAAAAATTACCAAAACTGAAATAGAAAAGCTGAATTACCCTAGATCAAAGAAATTGAAATTGTGATTTAAAACTTTCCTACCAAAAAAATCAGTCCCAAATAGGTCACTGGTAAATTCAATTAAAAATTTAAGGAAATAATTAAAGTAAATCATGTGAAAACTCTACAAAAATAGAGAATGGAGCAATGAGGTCAGCATTGTTGATTAATTTGTATGATTCACAAAGCAACACAATATTGAGGAAAATAAAGCACTAGAAATGGTTAAGTAGAATTGCAGATTGTGGAGTTAGGGAAAAGCAAATTAACTCTAAGCACATGGAGGGATAGATACAGAGGTCATGGTGAGGATGAAGGAGGGGAAAGTGATGGAGTCTGAGGTGAAATCCTTGTGGTCAGAAAGAGTAATTTCAAATTTAAAGATCTTCGAACAGTTATCAGTGATAATATAATCCAAATCCTGATTACTCATGTGATGTCTATAAATGTCAGGGTAATTTTGAAGTTATCTAAAATAATGATGGAACAAAGTAAAAAGAAATCAGGGTGCCAGTGCTAAAGTTGGTATGGAATAGAGAAGGCTGTCCTTGGATCTGTTCAGACAACAAAGATGGGAAGAGCATGCTGTTTCTAGGCTCTGTCTGTCATTTGCTAAGTCATTACTATGTGCCAGCCATTATTTTGGTCACATTATGACATTTTATCTCCACTACGGAGTTGGTAAGTCAGTATCTATAATTTTAGTTTATGAGATGCCAAGATTAACATATTATCCAAGATCTCCCATCAACACAGTGATAGAGGCAGAACATAATGCCTGTCTGTGTCTCAAAAGCCCATAGTCTTTCTAAATCATCAATCTTACCACACAAAAAACATCTGAAAACGTAGTAAGATGATTAGAGAGGTATGGTAACATTCTACTATAAATCGTAGGCAGTGCTAATTATTTTACATATATTATTTAATTTAACATTCATGAAAACCCAAAGAAGCCAATATTATGCATTTCTGTTTCAGGGAAGAAAAGAATTTTTATTTAAAGAAGTTTTCCAAATTTTCAAGGTCTCAGTTAGTGAGCTAGGATTCATAACGAAATCTGTCTGATTCCAAAAGCCACTATGTAATACTCCTTTGATTGTACCTGAGTTTCAATAAACAAGGTGTTATTGAACAAAGGTGACAACCTACTCATCTGGAGATATAAGCATAAATTAATGATGCTTATCCCTTTGAAATGATGTTATGAAAAGAATGTGGGTGTTAATCAAGGAAAAAACATGAAGGTGGAGACAAGGGAAAAGGCTAGTGAGAGAAATAAGGGGACAAGTTGAACATGGAATATTGTCTCAAGTCATGGAATGGATGGAGAAATGTAGCATTGAAGGGCTGTTTGGAAAGCATTGAGAGAATTGCATTTGGTAGCAACTGAGGACTTCCTTAAGAGTTTGATAAGACTTTGGGAAAATGAAATACCATACAAAATTGCCAGATGTCTTGAATGCATTGGAACAATTAGGAATGTGTCACAATTCCCAAAGTACATACAGCCTTTCTATTGAAAGTCAAGTAATTTTTTGCAATTTCCTTCCATTTTTCACAAGCAGGAGGGCACATATGAACACAAGCTGGAGCAAGGTAACCTAGAAGTGGTTGGTCCACGGACTTTGGTGATATGACTGAATGGAACATTTCGAATAAAGACAAAAAGAATAAAAGGACGAAGGAAGGAAGACAGGAAGGAAGGAAGAAAGGGAGAGAAGGAGGCAGAAGGAGGGAGGGAAGGAAAGAAGGCCTGCCCAGTAAAGCAATCTCTTTGCCTTGCAGCCGCGGAATGTGTCAAACTGAACTTCTTTTTGTTATGGAGACAGATTTATTTGTTTTATTTCTATCCAGGAAGAAAATCAAAAAATAACCTGTGGGATCAAACTGTAAAATTCTGGCCCAGAACAATTATTTCTGCTGCTTTAAGTTAAGCGTAATTATCTGTCAACCCATAAACTCACTATGTATAGCTCCTTAGTCCATGCAGTTTTATTTCTTGGTCATCACTACAGAAAATCAAATATTAAGGCATTGTAAAAATCATTACCATCGAATATTCAAATTAAACTGATAAAAGAAGGTGATTCATGAAAAAATATCAAAGTATCTAATTTAGTTATAAAAGTTAATTTCTGTAACGTAATACAAAATATTATAATTTGTAATATTTTGCAATTTTTATAATATTCAAAATGTATGCAAATAAAGCATTCCTAAGATGATCAGTAGCAACTGAAGATATGGTGTTGATACCTGTGATGATAATATTATATTAGTGAACATGAATCTTTACTACTCCATTAATGAGTAGCACCAATTTATTAGATTATTTTACTTTAGTCACTATAGAATGGTGAAAGGAAAAATAATAATGTGAAATAGAATTCTGAGTAATTTCAATAAAAGAGTATTTTACTAAACACTATTTTATTTGGGCCAAAGAAGTCATATTCCTTTAAGATGAAAAGAGCTGTACTTTGTTGATAATGTTCTGCCAGTTTGCCGTTAACAAAGAATTAACAGGATGAAGCTAAAAGACATTTTCCCAGGTTTATGAGCTCAAGGCCAACATGTAAGAGGCTCTGGATCTCACCACCCAGGATCCCTTAGTTCAGGAAGGGTCAACAAATAGAATTTACAGGCAGAGCCAGCCAAATCTTCCCTCCCCTGACATTCTTTAAAGAGACCTGCTACAACCCGGGGCACACCTGGATACCCATGGGCCTAAACTCCAGGAAGGTGACCCAGACCCTGCCATTCTCCATTTTTATAGGCAAAAAGTGAGAGCAGGCTT
>NW_011888981.1:1809502-1813713 GCF_000151845.1 Pteropus vampyrus
TGGCCCAGAACAATTATTTCTGCTGCTTTAAGTTAAGCGTAATTATCTGTCAACCCATAAACTCACTATGTATAGCTCCTTAGTCCATGCAGTTTTATTTCTTGGTCATCACTACAGAAAATCAAATATTAAGGCATTGTAAAAATCATTACCATCGAATATTCAAATTAAACTGATAAAAGAAGGTGATTCATGAAAAAATATCAAAGTATCTAATTTAGTTATAAAAGTTAATTTCTGTAACGTAATACAAAATATTATAATTTGTAATATTTTGCAATTTTTATAATATTCAAAATGTATGCAAATAAAGCATTCCTAAGATGATCAGTAGCAACTGAAGATATGGTGTTGATACCTGTGATGATAATATTATATTAGTGAACATGAATCTTTACTACTCCATTAATGAGTAGCACCAATTTATTAGATTATTTTACTTTAGTCACTATAGAATGGTGAAAGGAAAAATAATAATGTGAAATAGAATTCTGAGTAATTTCAATAAAAGAGTATTTTACTAAACACTATTTTATTTGGGCCAAAGAAGTCATATTCCTTTAAGATGAAAAGAGCTGTACTTTGTTGATAATGTTCTGCCAGTTTGCCGTTAACAAAGAATTAACAGGATGAAGCTAAAAGACATTTTCCCAGGTTTATGAGCTCAAGGCCAACATGTAAGAGGCTCTGGATCTCACCACCCAGGATCCCTTAGTTCAGGAAGGGTCAACAAATAGAATTTACAGGCAGAGCCAGCCAAATCTTCCCTCCCCTGACATTCTTTAAAGAGACCTGCTACAACCCGGGGCACACCTGGATACCCATGGGCCTAAACTCCAGGAAGGTGACCCAGACCCTGCCATTCTCCATTTTTATAGGCAAAAAGTGAGAGCAGGCTTAAGCCAAAAATGAATAATCTGGATTAGAGATTCCTAAAAGGCTCCTTCTATTCAGGAAGTGCTGGAAATGCTAACTGTCCAGAGGCTGCAGGAAAAAAAAAAAAAAAAAAAATCAGCCTAACATTTAAAGATCTCTCCTTGTCTCCCTCACTGGCCTCCTCATAACTTTCACACTTTAGGTTTGTTTGTTTGTTTGTTTGTTTGTTTTTCCTTCAAGAAGCCTTCAGGCCAGCTCTCTCCTTAATCCCATCCAAACACCTAGGTTTACCAGCCACTGCTTCCTCTTCTGCAATCTCCTTCTCGGCCCCTGACCGTGCATCTTCTCAAAAACCTTCATTAAAACTTCAGATCAAATTAACCACTGTTCCTCGTACTTGTAAAGGGTGGACTTTGAAAGGGTCTTTCAAGTGTAAATGTCATCGGGTTAGTTCTTGGCCTTAAAGAATCATTTGTGTGACCCTCTGGGGAAAGCAAGGAAGTCCTTTCTGGATGGCCTGAGAAGGAACTTGAAAGAGATCTGAGCTGATAAACATTTACGGTTATACTTTGTAGTAAAGTCTGCAGAACTCGGAATCTAAAATTATTAATAGAGAAAAACAAATTCCAAACGTTTCATTTTCTCAGCATTATATCAAGCTGAAAATTATTGTGAGGAATGCTGTCAGCAATATGATGGTGTCAGTCCTATTTCTCAAAGATGATAGCTCTATAACTCACATTTTTCTGAAGTGAATTAATGCATTCGGTGTGCATTTTGTGAGCGTTTATTCTGCTCTCAGCACCGTAGAATCACAGAATGTGAGAGCTAGAAGGGACCTTGGGAATCATCTCACACCCCCGGCCCCTATTATTTTTCTGCAAAAATCGCTGTGGGAGTGTGACAAATAAAACGGTTGCACAGCTTCTCATTTACTGCCATGTAATAGGTGAAAAAAAATAAACATGTTGATACTTATACTGGGCCTACCCCACAGCCAGCAAGCATTTTAAAAGTGTAGGCCCAGTTGGAGTTGAGGATTTTTAAAAAGCCAATAACTTCTTAACCCAGTTCATCCTCCTCAGAAGAAACAACACTGGATTATGAGGCAGAAGGCTTCACCACACCTGGTCACACATGGCTATGTGTATGGAAACTCAGCAGTTCCTTACACAGTTATCTGGCTTAGCTCAGGTTTTTCAGTTGTAAAACAGAGAAAATAGTACTTGTCCCCACAAGTTAAATTATATCTTATCGTACACAATGTCAAATGAAAAGGATGAACTGAGAAAATACCAGGATACCTCTTAGCCTTTGTAAATGTTAATGGATTGCTATAGTGAAATTTGTGTCACTATTAGTAAAGGACATTTTAAATTGGTTTCTGAGAGAATCTTCTTTTCTTTCTCTATATAGTGAAGTTTGATTTTGTCAATAGACTGAGAAGACCTTGGGTATGTGAAAAATAAGATTATTTTTTTTTCCATTTTAAACCACTGTAATATTTATATTTCTCTGTCTGGAAAATTAAATAAAATTTCTTTTATTCCTGGGAATGTAGCTAATTGACCAGAAGAAATATTAAAGAGCTCTTCCTGAAACTGATGGTCATGCCTTTAGAGAACTCAAAATCTCTGAGGCAAAAAAAGATGTAATTAGTTAAATTAGGGGGGGAAATGTTCAAGATAGAATTTTAAAGAAAAAAGCAATAAACAATCTTTTACAGGAGAAGAAACTTAGCAAGAAGGAAAGTTTGGTACTTTTTGTTATTAATAAGAGAACTACAGTTTTTATTCTTTTTTTTCTTTTAGCTAACCGAAAGATGCAGTGATTAACTGTGGTTTCTGAATCCATCTGACTATAATTTGCTGATGACATTTTGAAAGGGACTTTGGAACCAGCATACACAATCAATGGTTTTAGTCTTTACCTCCCTAATTAATACTTATAATGCTTAGAAATTAAAAAAAAATTCCCCTCAACTTCTGGTCTGTACTTAACCATGTAATATCTCCAGATATTTGTCGGTATCGAGCACTAAAAACTGACTCCCAAATATGGGCTTGGGTCAGACATACCTAGTTGCCAGAACACAGAGACTGACCTTAAACAATGGAACTACAAGTCTTTCCTGGGGCTATTTTATTCAAATACACAAATCAGAACTATTGGTTCTCTTAAAAAACATCTGGGAAATGTCATGTTTTATCAAAAAGTCAGATTATGTTCTGAGATAGATAGGGAGGAATGGCTTGGTTCTGTCTAGTTATTGACCTTAAAGAAGTCATTGTCCTTCTCTGAGTTTAGTTTTCTATTCTGTAAAAGAGGTATGATGAATATCATCCCATAGCTTACAGAAAAGACAAGGAAAGGCACTGAAAGGACATGTGGGACAGGAAAGTGGAAGGGTATTCAGGATACTGCCAGGGTTGGTATCTTGAACTTGCAGGCTCAGACACCGAAGTTGCCATCACACCATGAGTACCATCTTTCTAAGGACTTACATGGACCAGGCTCCTAAGACCCACTCACTGGGAGCCACTTTTGAACTTCTCTGAGATATATATATGTCCTTGAATGTAAAATGGAGATTTAAACAGTAACATTCTCAAAGATTGGTATGATGATGAAATGAGTTAACACATGCAAAGTACTCAGAAAAAAAGCCCAGTATGTGGTAAACACTCCATGAAGTTTAGCTTCCTTTTTTTAAATTCAATCAGAAGAGTAATTTGTTAGTTTGTAATGACAAATCAAAGTGTCCCAAGGAAGTTACGTTCATAGAATCTAGGTAGCCTTGTCTCTGCTTGGTAAACATGAACCAAGACCAAGCAGCTTCTGTCTGGACACCCGATTCCACTGGAGTCTCAAATGCAAGCTCTTTCATTGTATCTCCAACTCTCTAACACACCTGATTCCTCTCTAAATGCAGAAAAAGTGCAAATATGGTAGCCTTTTTTTTTTGTTTATTCTGCCTTTAGGCTGCTCCTCAAATATAAGGGTTAAGTTTTAAAAATGAAGTCTAAGCAGTAACCCCATTAATTCTTGGGACCAATACAAAGTTGCAAAGAAATGGGAATTTTCTGTGCTCCTGTAAGAAATGAATAACTAGAGAAGACATAGTTTCTCAGCTGAGTCAGAGTCAGGGCCCAAGCTATGTGGTTCTGGACTTACCTTTATCACAGCAGTAATCACACTGCATTCATCTCTTTGTAGAGCTCCTGCATCACAAAAGCCCCGAGTAGGGCGTGAAATATGATTAAACGGAGATTCCCAGATCAATTGATCACTACAGCTTGGCTCATGGCTTTTCTACAGAGGCAAAGGGTTTGCCT
>NW_011888981.1:1816523-1833917 GCF_000151845.1 Pteropus vampyrus
GGACAGGAAAGTGGAAGGGTATTCAGGATACTGCCAGGGTTGGTATCTTGAACTTGCAGGCTCAGACACCGAAGTTGCCATCACACCATGAGTACCATCTTTCTAAGGACTTACATGGACCAGGCTCCTAAGACCCACTCACTGGGAGCCACTTTTGAACTTCTCTGAGATATATATATGTCCTTGAATGTAAAATGGAGATTTAAACAGTAACATTCTCAAAGATTGGTATGATGATGAAATGAGTTAACACATGCAAAGTACTCAGAAAAAAAGCCCAGTATGTGGTAAACACTCCATGAAGTTTAGCTTCCTTTTTTTAAATTCAATCAGAAGAGTAATTTGTTAGTTTGTAATGACAAATCAAAGTGTCCCAAGGAAGTTACGTTCATAGAATCTAGGTAGCCTTGTCTCTGCTTGGTAAACATGAACCAAGACCAAGCAGCTTCTGTCTGGACACCCGATTCCACTGGAGTCTCAAATGCAAGCTCTTTCATTGTATCTCCAACTCTCTAACACACCTGATTCCTCTCTAAATGCAGAAAAAGTGCAAATATGGTAGCCTTTTTTTTTTGTTTATTCTGCCTTTAGGCTGCTCCTCAAATATAAGGGTTAAGTTTTAAAAATGAAGTCTAAGCAGTAACCCCATTAATTCTTGGGACCAATACAAAGTTGCAAAGAAATGGGAATTTTCTGTGCTCCTGTAAGAAATGAATAACTAGAGAAGACATAGTTTCTCAGCTGAGTCAGGGTCAGGGCCCAAGCTATGTGGTTCTGGACTTACCTTTATCACAGCAGTAATCACACTGCATTCATCTCTTTGTAGAGCTCCTGCATCACAAAAGCCCCGAGTAGGGCGTGAAATATGATTAAACGGAGATTCCCAGATCAATTGATCACTACAGCTTGGCTCATGGCTTTTCTACAGAGGCAAAGGGTTTGCCTAGTTGCCTTATGTGCCCTTTCTCAAGTCTTCCCATAAAAGTTTCCATTCTCCCCGATACATGCTTCCATCCCTTCCCATATATCTATCTCTCTATTGCTCCAAAGACTCAATAAGGATATAGCTAATTCCCACAAGAATTGGTGACTCCTAACTTTAACCATGACCTTATAGGTGGAAAAAAGGTATCTCCTTTTCTAGTATATCACGATTCTCTAAAAGTATGAAAGCAGTTGAAATGATGTTCTGAGCACTTAATTATTTAATTAAATGTCTACATGAGAATTTGATCGAGAACTTTCACACTGTAACTAAATATAATCTGTAGAATAACATAGCATCATGGTAAAAACAATTCTTATATTAAAAATGTATTTTGACCTTTACTCTCCACCCCTTTAAAATATTTTAAAATATAGTTTGCTAGTGTGGCTCTTTTTGTAATTGTCCATTACCTAAAGAGTCAAAAATGAAAGATTGCAGTCTTTCATTCTCCTTTGCTCTCCACAAGAAAGGATTAAATGTGTATAATTAGAAAGCATATTGTAGCTTTCCCATCAGAGTATATCAAAACTCTCATTTTCCTGTCATTTTTGCCAACCCAGCACAGTTACTATGCCTACCAATTGTTACTAGACTAAGGTTTGTGCTATTATCTACATCATCAAGGAAAATTCAACTGCTGCTGCTGATGAAGCATGCTGTTCCTTGCTCTTTTATGCCACATGCTCACGGTGACATAATAAACTAGGGTAACACAGTTACAATTGTCAGAAGGCCCTCTATCAATGATAATGTCAGGGTAGGGGAGATGAATAGGAAAACTGGGAACGGTCAGTCATTTAAGCAAATTCTTGAGCATGTTTACCTAAAAGAAAAGTCAATCCTAGGGTAGATATAATGAATATAGCACAGTCACACATGTGATAGAATAAATAGATACTAACACTTGGTGACAACATATGGATCAGTATTAATGTACTTCAGAGTTCTATGAAAGTTGTTATGTTAAAATTAAAGTCCATATTGTAGTATCTCTCTAGTGAAGAAATGATAAATGCCAAGTGTTAGAAACATTTCTTTTTCATGTAACCATTGTATTAAACGATGAAAGGTGGCTCAAAATGGTTCAAACTTGGAGAAAAAGCCCTGCAAAAAGGTTAGCTGTCAAATTGTCTTGGTTTTCCTGAAGATATTGAATATAGCATGTATTTTAAGAAAACCAATCAAAAAATAACTTATAACTCACCAGTGGAAAAAAAGGAGGTGGGGTAAGGACTTAGTTGAAAAAAAAACAAAAACAAAAACAGAGATTGGATGGAAAAAGACAAAGTGTAAAAGGAATGCAAAACGCTGCCTCCTCTGCCTTTTGCCCTCATAAATGGAGCCATCTCTATAATACCAATATCGATACTTCCCATCAACATGCCTTTCTAGTTTACACCCTTTGTTGTCTACTTTTTCTCCTTGGGATGCTCAACTTTGCACAGCGGGCACCAGGCCTTCCTCCTTTTCAGACAAAGACTGACTAACTTATTAAACTTTCTGTGTCTACATCAAAATGTTCAGCTAGGTGACCTCCTTCATCTCTGCAGATTCCAACATGAGAACATCTTGACCTTTGGTCTGAATTGCTTATGAGAAGGAAAATGCTATTGAGAAAAAGACAATACCTTTTAAAACTTTCTCTTCCTTATAGATTAAGGCATGTGCATTTCAAATTAATGGACTTTTGAAAAAGAAAAGTTTCCTTTGATATCGAATTCACAGGAAAAGCCATGTGCCTCTATACGTATAATGTACATGAGAGGTTTTCTCTAGAGTTTATCAGTGCAGAACCAGCTTGCTATGGCTAGCTAACTCATATCCTTACATAAGAAGTGTCTGGGAATAATAATAGGAATTATCACAGTTATGATTGACCAAATATCTCCAGGTTCCAGGTATTGTACTCTGTAATCACTTTTGCCTGAATGAGATTATCCTACTCTTCTTCCCATATAAGTCAGCTATTAATTATACCCAATTTCTCAGTAACCCATCTCTTACCGATTTGGGGTTTTTATTCTCACACAATTGAACTGCTTTCCCTTCCTCTTTCTTATAATTCTATCTTGCAAATGAATCGCAAAGGTAATCTATTCCACGGGAAGATTTTACTAATGGTTGATAGTTCCTTTTTTTCCCTGCACAGTCCTCTTGGGCCTTCTCTTAACTCTGTAGTCAATGTTTTCTGATTAATAGAAATGGTTATATCTGGGATGAAATGGCTATCAGGTGGTTATTGTTTGTCATGGGCTAGAGCCCTGAAGCTTGTGTCACAGAGATAGGCTTTCTCAAATACAAAATGGAGATTTTAATATGCAAAATGATTATGGAAATAGAATGAAATGACATAACTGAAGTACATATACAGTTTTCAGAACATAAAAGATGCTCAAAATATGTTTAGTTCCTTATTCTCACTCTGTCATTTTATAGGTGATGCTTACATTTTTTATGCTTCATTGTCATGCAACACAAGAATATCACAGAACACCATCATTGCTTTCACTGAGCTAGGTTAGATTAATTTTGTTGATGATACACCTGGAATTCTTCCTATACTATGACTATACTTTAGACTTTGCTGCTGACATGCTGTTAATGCTAGGTCATAACTTTAAACTACTAAAAGAGAGTTCATGGACATGAAAGGTGAGCTCTTGGCAGGTAAGTGGCAGAAGCTATTTGGGGGCTCAAAGCCTCTGGCAGCCCCCTGGGTAGCAGGTGAAGGCCAAATTCATCCATGCTTAGAGGCAGCTCTGGCAGTGAAGATCAATGGAAAAGGACAAGTACCATTGAGAAAAACTATCTACTAAATGCTAGCCTTGTGCTTTAGAATGCAGGCTGTCTTTAAGGTTTGGTAGGCAGAGGTGAGGAAAGATGCTTCCTTAAGTTTATGAGATCTTGTGAGAATCTGCTTGCTTCTCAGCCTAATAAGAGTGTGCAAGATTTCTCTTCCTTAAACAGCTCCTGAAAATTTGCTGTTCTACCCTGTAGGTAAGAGAATTAGTGGCAAGCTGAGTAATTTAGATTTTAACATAGAAAATTCAAGATTCAATTGTCAATTGTAGTATTTGTTTAAAAGCCAGCTGATGCTAAATGAAACTGTATATAGTACTCTAGGTGTCTCTGAGATGGCAAATGTATATCCTATGTCATCTAAAGCTACTTCTACCCTTCTCCCTCCCCATCTCTCTTCACTCCCTCTCCTTTACCTCCTTCCTCCAAAACATGAGGGGAAATCATTGGTGGATGTCTGTAACTAGGCAACAGTACACACACACCACCACCACCACCACCACCACTACCTTAGCAGCCTGGCTGGATTCTCAGTTCTCCCACTTCCCCTTTTATGCCTTCATTTTTCTCTGATATGGAGGGAGTATCAAAATAAGAGTTTGTTTGGGCCAAGAGAGAAATGTCTTGACCCAACTCTTTAGGGAGAGTCCCAGAGAGACAGGAAGAGATTAACTCTTGATTCATCTAGGCAGACAAGACCATAGATAATTTCACATATTTCAGAATGTGAGAATGAGACTTCAGCAAGGTCCTTATGATCCCTACCTCCTGCTTTTCATGCCATCTATCCTCTCTGAGTGAGGACAGGAACTGTGACTTGTTCCTGACCAATTGAATATAGCAAAGATGATGGAATGTCACTTCTATGATGACATAAGATTGAAACACATCTTGCTAAGACACTCTTTTCCTTGCTGCCTTTAAGAAAGCCAGGGGCCATGCTGGTGTGGTAAGGAGCTGAGACTGGCTTCCAGATGAGAGCAAAACTGTTCAACATCCACAAGGAAATGAATGCTGTCTACAAACACAGCTCCTTCTACAGCTGAACCTCAGATGAAGTTGCAACCCTGGCTGACACCTTGATTTCAGCCTTGTGAGACTTACAATCAGAGGACCCAACTAAACTGTACAAGACTCCTCATCTACAAAACATGTGATAAATAACTAGATATTGTGGAAACATTGTTATGCAGCACTAGATAACTAACATAGAGAGCATAAATGGAAGGAGGGAAGCAAACTTGAAACAGGTAGAAAGAGGTAGGTAAAAGGAACACTTCAGCTGCAACTGGTTATTGAGAAGTAGGGAGGTTCAAAGATTTTTTTTGCCTATTGCCATCCCTGGGAAGCAGGTTCTGAAATGGAGCTGAGGACACAGGAAGTTTCTTAGATAGTACCCTTGGGATCAACACCTGTAGAAGGGAGGTGGAAGAATTTGTCAGAATAGAGGAAGAAGTGGGATTGTGATGCAAGTACAATCAATGCATCAGTCAACCCCATAGACACTGGAAGTAGAAAGCAAAGCTATCATGCACTGGACCAGAATGGTTGAGCCTTTCTATTGACACATTGAATTGTCAGTGAATGTGTGCGGTCCCAGCAAAGTCAGAACTTTAGGTCAAGTGGCATTGGCCGAAGGCTGTTTTCTGACAGTACTCTGGGCAACTGAGGCAATGTGGCCTTCTTTGAAGAGGGATCTGGGCCTGGCATCACCATGTGTAGTGCAGATGTGCACCAAACGGACTATTGACTGAAGTGCAAGTTGTCCTGCTACCTTACCTGGGCTACAGAGGTTCCCTCTAAATTGGACACAGCTGTGAGAATGGAGTGGTCTCAAATTGATGAATAACTTCTTGTCACCAAGTTGGAAGAGAAAAACCAAAATCAAAACTAAGTAGTTGTAGAAAAATTACTATACACCCTGCATGCTGAGCTCATGGACTGAGGCTCTACAGTTGCTGTAGCAGCTACTATAATTATACCAGAAGCACAAAGGATGGAAGTATCAGTTCCCAGTAGAGGAACTGAGAAAGAGTTCATATGTGAGAAAGAAATGGCGGCACTCTCATAAAAAGAGATTGAAGAAAACCTAAGGAAGAGATTAGTACAAACGTGCAGGTAGGGTTAAGGGTAAGGGGACGCATGAGGGATCCTGGGGTCAATAAGAACATTATGTCATTACCTTTCTTAGGCTGGAAAATTCAGGGTGAGAGTCATAACTAACTCAAAAAAGGATTACTACAGTAGGAGAATCGTGGCTTTGGGCAGATCATAGACACTGCCAAAAAAACATACACACACACACACACACACACACACACACACACACGACACATATCTTTCTCCTGCCAACACCTCCTATTGGCCAAAACCAACAAGAAGTCAGTAGCTGGTCTCCCAGGTCACCGAGCATCATGGAGAGCAAATGTGAAGAGGCAAATTGGAGAATGACCACCATGGGGTGGAAATTGAAGGAGAGCATCTTAAACTGAGGAAATAAGATGAATAAAGGCAGAGAAATAGATATTTCCAGACCCTGTTTAAATAATAGTCAGTAGTCTGATGTGTTTGGAGTATAAGCACCTTGGGTGGTAGACTGAGATAAAGCAGACTTGGTTCAGGAAAAAAGGAAAGGTTAGAGGTCAAAAGGATCCTGGTCCACAGGCTCACATCAGGAAATCCAGCTGATTCTGGCAAAATAGGACAGGAGTGATTCCTATGTTATAATCCAAAAGTCTTATTCCCAGTATTTACTTCAGAGAACCAGGATTGGAGACTGTGACTGGTCTGGTGATTTTCTGATCAGGTAATAACGAGTCATGTTATAACAAGTCTGCATTGGATTGCACTTCGCTATCCCCATCAAGTTCTACACATTCTGTTACTTATTTTTTTCATCAGAGAACAGCCTACAAAGACCTTTAATCATTGGTCTTGATCACTCTGATTTTCCTTCGGTGTTGAGGGACTGAAAAGGCGCTGGTAAATGTGGCACACCAGGTGCTTTCACATCATTGTCACATGGAAAAACTCCTTTGTTGTGGTGTAAAACTCGCACAAGCATGTGCTGCAGCTAATTAATTGGATGACGATCAGTCCCTCAAGTCTGTTCCAACGTTATTGCTTTCCTGGCTTTTCACACCTATCATGTCAACACATGTTTCCCCAGTCTGTTAGTTCATTTCATTCTTTTGCTAGCAATCAAACATTAATTTACCAACAGATCGTTTAACCTTTCTCGATTTTTTTTGTTGTTATTTTGCCTTCTTTGATATTTGTAATATCTCCCGGGGCAATATTTCTTTAGAATTCTATTGACATACAACTTCTTCTAGCTTCTAGAATAATTTACTAGTGCATAGCAAGTCACATTTATATAGTTACATTTTTCTCCAGAAACATGCCATTTCATTTTTTATACTTCTTTCTCTCTTCAAAATAGGAAATTATTTATATTGGGCAACTATTTGGTGCCAAGCACTCTATTAGGTATAACGCTATGTACATTTGCTAACTTGCTCCTCACAAAAACCTCATGAGGACAGTGTTTTGTCACTCTTCTTCATACAATCTGACAATTTAAAGTGATCGTGTAATTTGTCCAATATTGCATGACCAAATTGGTTCAGAGCCAGGATTTGAACTCAGGTCTCCCTGACACCAGAAGCCACAGTCTTGCCCCCTATGCCACACTTTGTAGAGCCTTTCACCATTCTCCTTTGCTCTCCACAAGTAGCCAGTATGGTTATTCTTATAAAAGTATGGAAATATGAGCTATTAATGTTTTAGTGTAAAAATATTATTAACTCTCCCAAGAGTATTTACATTTTATGAGGTCTTAAGAAAGGAACTCTAAGAAATGAATCTAAATCTACTTCTCAGACATTGCAATAGGCTGTAGCGGTTACTTTTGGATAAAGAAGTCTTCTGAGTATTCAAAATTTAGTGGGCAGCTCTCAATCTTCCCTTTAGAACTAATTTAATTGTTTCATCAGTAAGAGTTTCCAGAGACTGAACATTTTGTTTTGCACAGTAAGGTAGCATTTTTACTTTCCTGAACAGGATAAAACTGAATTTTTCACCATGGTATTGATTCAATGCTTAGATGTGAGTGCTGTGAACTACCATCACCAACAGCAACCAAGGTCCCATCCCCTTATACACACAGTGACACACATGAATTGAGAATTCTGTATTACAGAAATAGTAGGTTGTCTTCCAGGAACCTTAAGAAGTTCAAGACTAAAACAATGATTGTTAGTAATTTGGGGCTGGAAAAAACTCCCACTGACTGTAGAGATTTTTTTTTCACCTCAGGCTTTTTCTGAATTGGATGATGTGCCTCACAGAAGCTCTAGGTAATGCCGTCCATCTCTGGGTGGCCTTGAAGGGGACATATTTACTGGGAATCCGTTGGGAACTTCTTACTTTTTATTTCAAGCTTCAGGATTTCAGTGATGCACCATGGGGGTAAAAAGGGCCTCTTCATAGTGGACTCAGGAAAGAATAGCTATCCATAAGCAATCCATGAGAACAGCAGCCTGTTTTGTCATGATCATTGATCTTGACATCAAAAATAGTAGACGGTGCACAGTACATAGGAGGTTCTCAATAAATATGTGTTAAATGAATGAATGAATTTATAACATTTCTAGACTATGTTAAGGTACGTCAGACACTTTGCAAAAGATTAAAAATGCAAATAGTAAGTAAAACATCTTAGCTGCTGAAGGGGAGCACACAGTTTAAAAGGGGAATACACAACTGAGTTGAAGTACAAGGTTCATATCCATAAAGCATTCGCAACGACTCCATATTCTAAACACAACATGCCTGTTATGAAGCAGACAAGGTCACTCTATATCCATTAACTAGCAACTGTTACATGAAATTATAGGCTTCATTGTCAATGAAAAAAAAAAGAAAAGAGGAAAATGATGAGGGGGAGAGCATGAAAAAACATCAAGTATACTCTACTTGTGGATTAATTATTCTGAAAAATCTGTGTTCCCTTAGGTCTGTTTTTTCAATAAACTTTTTGGGGAAGTGTAACATAAAAATACGACAAGGGAAAATTTATACTTGTACAGCTGTATCAGTTACCATAAACAGAACAAGCCTATGTAACCATCACCTAGGTTAAGAAGTAGAATATTACAAGCACTCCAGAAGCTCCCCTTGTCCATTCCTCCATCGCTATTTACTCCGTTTCTCAAAGGTAACCATTATTCTTACTGCTAATACCATGGATTAGTTTTGCCTCCTTTGCATCTTTATGTAAACGGTTTAGCATTATACACCCTCCTCCCCTTTTTTAAAAATCTGGCTGCTTCTTTCCAACATTTTCTTTGGTATATTAATTCACATTGTTGTGTTTGTGGCTTTTGTTGTTTTGTCCTATATTATGCCAATGCATAAATATCCTATAATTTAGTTTTATTCTACAGTTGATTAAGTATTTAGATGTTTCCACTATTTTGGTTAATGCTGTTATGAATATTCTTATATGTATATTTTGGTTCACAAATGTATTGTGTGTGTGTGTGGCATCTACTTAAGAGTGGAAATGCTGGATACTATGTTTTGCTATATATCTTCCTATCTACCTACCTAGTTACCTATTTTTCCAAATTTAGTAGATAATGGCAAAGTTTTCCAAAATGTTTGTAGCAATTGCACTTTAAACAGCAGTATGTGAGTCTTTAATTTTCACTCATCTGTGGTGTATGTCATGGTATTACATCATGTTGTTAATTTCCTGATGACTAAGGATGTCAAACACCTATATGTGTTTTTTTAGCGATTTTAATATTTTGTGTGTGTGTGAAATGCCTGTCCAGTTTTCTCACCATTTTTTTTGGTTGAGTTTAATTCTCTTTTCGATTGTAGGATTTATATAACAGATAAAATTTTTTTCCCAATTATATGCATGTCAAATATACTCAATTTTATGATTTACATTTATATATATATATATAAAATGATGTCCCTTGATGAACAAAAGCTCCTAATGTCAGTATAATTCAATTTATCAATCTTTTCCTCTATTTTAATGACATGTTATTTATCATTTTACTTTTGTCATCTTTGTGTTTTTATATTTAAAATGTGTCTTATAAGAAGCACATAACTGTTCTTCTTTATTAAAACTAATAATCCTTATTATCATGTCATTTAAATGGAATACTTAGCCCATTTATACTTATTGTAATTACCAATATAGTTATATAGAATATAGAACTTTCATATTATTTACTTTTTTTATTGCATGAATTTTTTCTATTTATTTGTTTCTTTGTTTTTAAAAGTAATTTTGTTAAACTATTTCTCCTTCTATAAGCTCGTTAGTTACTCATTTCATTTAGTGTTTTTTCTAGAGATCACTGACCACTTGTATCTATGATTTATTAACTTCTCATGAAATAGTACTATTGACATTCTCTATTTGACCTTTGAATCCATTAATCATCCTCTTGAGTTACATGTTCTTGTTGTCGAGTAATTCGTTTCATTTTTTTAATTCTAAAAGAATTTAATATTGTTTTATAAAATCAATACTATTTTTAGATTTACTTATATACTTATCTAAGTTGCTCTTTATTATCTCATAAATCTCTAAGCATCCATCTAAGACTGCTTTCATTCTGTCTGAAGGACACCATCTCTTTTCCTTAGTGCAGGTCTGCCATTTACAAAATCAATCTCTCTCCTCTCCTCTCCTTTCCTCCTCCCCTCCCTCCCCTCCCTCTCCTCCCCTGCCCTCCTCTCCCCTCTCTTTTTTTCCTCTCTCTACCAAAAAATGTCTTTATTCTAACCTGCATTTTGAGAAAGATAATTTTTCTTGATACAGAATTTTTCTTTTGCAACTATTATATTGCCAACCTTTCAAAGTATCATTTTATTTTTCCTCTGCCATCCCTTGCTTCTGTTGAGATGTCAGCTGTCACCCTTATTGTTGGTCCTTCAAAGATAGTCTTTTTTTCCTTCTGACTATATCTGAGATATTCTCTTTCTTTCCAGCAATTTTACTACAATTATATCTAGGATTTTTGTTGCTGTTTGGGAATTTCTTGGTAAGTATCTCTTCAATATTCCTTCAACTCTATTCTCTCACTTTTTCATCATATACTAGATATTTCTACTCTATTCTAAATATCATATTTTTATTTTTATACCTGTTTATTCTTTTTTTCCCTAGTCATTTTTTTGACATTTATATTTCTAGCTCATCTTCTGGTCTACTAATTATCATATCAGAAGTGTCTAATAAAATGTTAATCCAATCCATAAGCTTCTTTTAGTTATTATATTAGTTAGTTCTTGATTTTTATTTGATTTTTTCCCAGCTTTATTGAGATATAGTTGACATATGACGATGTATACATTTAAGGTATACAATGTGACTTTTGATATTTTTAAATAGTTTTCAATTATGTGATGAAACTCTAATTCTCAATCTTATTTTTGTAATTACTTGAGTATGTTAATCATGTCACATCTTAAAGATGATTTAAATAACTCTATTATCTAGCTTCTTATGAGTCAATTTTCTATTTTCTTTCTCAAAACTTTCCAGTTTAAATCAAGTTGGTCTTTAAGTGTATGCCTCATTGTTTCTGACTAAGTGTTAATGAAGCATTGTTAGAGAAGTGGAAGCTCTCTACAGTGTTATCTTCTATAGAGAGAGTTTTCTTTTATTCCTGATATTCAGTGACACTAGGGAAAATCATCTCAAGCCAGGGACTGATAAGATTCAAAACTTAGATTCAGTCCTCCTTGCGAAGGATAATCTATACCTGTACTTCCCTTAACAGTGGCTTTCCTCAGTTATTCCTGAACTTCAATTTTTATTCTCCTATTCCTGAGACTTTATAGAAAGTTCTGTTTAGTTCTTCCGGTTTAATCATCCATACAGTCAGCTCAGAAAAAAGTGGTACAAGACATATGGTTTAACTGTCTGGGCATCTTTCTCCTCTAGGTATTATCCAAACACATTCTTGCTACCTTGGTAGCATTATGATAATGTCAAACAACTTGTCTACACTGAATCTCACTTTTCAAGCTGTTCTCAATGGATGATTATGTCCAAAAACTCCTTTTGCATCATTGCCAGAAACAGAGTTCTCTGTTTCCTTTTGTTTTAAATTAATGAGAGGTTTAGGTAAAATCATCTCTTTTAATTGTTTTAAATATGTAACTCACCTGTGTGCATAGATGAGGTGGCCAAATTCTTGGAAACAGAAAATTTCAACTCTTAGTGACCAGAGTCCATATTTATGGAGCACCACATGCGTGGGTAACTTCTATCAGAGAAGTTTCTAAGTAAGGGTATGCTGTTATAAAATATCCGACTAGCATACAGCCTAAAAGTTATACTTTTTTTGACTTATGCCAAAATAATTTACAAACTTTCTACAATTGCAAATGTTTTCTTGGGCAATCATAGGCATTTTTTTCAGCAACAAATTCTTTCTATAAGGTGTTTCCAGAGCATATGTGCCCTGGAGGAATGCCATGCCTTCAATATGCTTGTCCATCTGTAAACCAGCAAACAGAAACAGAAATAGCTAAAACAAAAAGTTAAATAGATTGAACATTTGCCAGGAGGGCTTATCTTTGAGCAGCTAACAAAAAAAAAACACCTTCTGTACTACAAATAAATAATAGCCACACAAAAAGTACAACAATATACACATTTATTGAGTGCTTTTTGCAAGCCAGAAATTCTAAGAGTTTATGAACAATACCTCACTTAATCTTCACAATAGGTCTATGAAATAGCTGTGGGTTTTTTTTTTCCATCTTACAAATAATAACAATAGAGTTCAAAGATACCAAGTCACTTGCCCAAAATCACACAACTCATGAATTGCGCAAGTCCATCAGACCCTGGAAATATACTCCTAACTCCTGTGCTCTAAAGCCTATTTTAATGAAATACTCAAACCACCATAAAATCACATGGCAAATCATGTTAACTTAGAAAATGGAGATACAGAGCAGAAGAGCATTTGGGTCAGATCCAGATTCTCAGTGCCATCGTTCATCATAGCTAAGGACCAAAATTATCAGCAGATGCCTCTTATAGTTATAAGGGTATGTCCCTCTCTCCACATATATACCTATTGTGTGTGTGTATGTCTGTGTGTGTACCATTGATAAAATGTTCATAGTCCATTTACTTGTATAAATCCAGTCAATTTGCAGATAATAATTTTAAAATTAGATATCATGGTGTTGTATGAGGCAGACAATTTTTATTCTGGTTCCAGCATTTATTCATAGGCAATCTCAGTTGAGTTATTTAACCTTTTCACCTAAAAGTCAGTTTCCTCAACTAAAAATATGGAGAGGATAATACTACTCTCTCATGGAAGTGATTATATTAATTAAGATAAAGTTTTCTGTATGCGTGGTACATTGCAGGTACTCAATATTCTAAGTGTTGTTTTACATTTGGAAAGCATAGTTAAACGAATACACCATGCGTAAATTAAGGACATCTTAACTTTATGGACACCACTTGTCTGGTTCCCATAATTAGAAACAAAGAAAGTACCCAAGCTGGGCTCTTATGTGACAGGTGTTGGTGGGGTGGGTGGGGTGGGGGAGTGGGCAGGCTGGCTGCCTAACAGCATAGCTATGGGAGGAAGCACTTAAATTGTGGGCTGTGTGGCAAAACCAAGGTTTTAGCTGAGAAAAGAATGGTAAGCACGTGGACCAAAGGCCCCATATTGAATTCTAAAATACAAAAATTAATAGATCAGAAGCTAAAGAATCTATATTAGAATGTACTGTCATCAATCATGGCTGTTCAGAAGAAAAAGCCTGATCGAAAAGATAGTGCATATATTTCTGTTTATTCAGCTCCAAAGAAGTAGAATGAGGACAAGGGACAACGGAGGACTGGAAATCTCTAAAGAACAAGGTAAAGACCTTTGTGCCCAGGTTGGTTAAGCAGTGTAAGCACCACCCTTTACTGAGTGCTGTGGAATAGTGCCTGTTCTTTTTTAAATATATTTATATCGTCGGCATTATTCTATTTTTATAAGGCCAATAGTGCTTTCCCTGGTGAGATAACAACCCATATCCTCTCCTGAATATCAGAAATGATCTGAATACTTCTCAGCTTGGAATAAGTAATCTCAATTGTGGATATCTTACATTTAAAATGAGTTAGAAACTTAAGTGTTCTCTTTATAAAAACTCCTAGGATATAGGCTGAAATATTTTTAGCATGTCTCTATGACCTTCTCACCATAGTATAACATCAGGATCAATTCCCTATGACCTCTACAACAGGGTTCCAGCACAGGAGAGAGCTGAGTATTTCAGTAACTGGGTTCATGTTACTTTATTGGCACTTTATTTTTCAGAAGTGTGTGTTGGCCAGGAATGCAAACCCCATTGTTATGGTCTTAACCCATCTAGAATTGTTTATAAAACATGTGGCTTAATAACTGGTCACTAATAAAAGGAATCTAAAATAAGTAGTATTTCCAAAAGCAACAACAAAACTCTACTAACCTGTCTAAATAGTCTATATGAGGATATTTTCTCAAAAATTTATTACCAAAAAATAGCTTTCTGCAGGACAGACCTTTCAGTTTGCCCCTTTGGTTGGGCATCTCTGCTTTGCTCACTAATACCATTATGAGCTCCACGCTGTCTTCAGGAGTCTTAGTTAACATTTTCTTTTCAGCTGCTCTTTATATTGGACTGCTCTCAGGCAATCTGGAAAGGAGAAGCCAACATAGGATATCATGGCTTTCTGAAACCTTCTTCTCAGTTCCTCTGAAAACATTTATTATCTGCATAAACAATTGTTATGGCTCTTATTTGTCTGTTTGGATTTTTGTTCCAATTAAGAGAATTTTGAAGTAGTTGCAGTCATAGTTCTAACCTTAATAAATCTTCATGGTCTAGGCCAAGTGCAGGCAATTCCATTCATAATATGTCACTTCTTTGGATGCTTTAGCTTTTCTGGAATCTGACAGGAAAATTAATGGTTCTCAGGCAAGAATTATTTCCTATAACCAATACATATAATAAAAAGGACATAAATTAAATCGATATAATGTAATATATCTTCCATTTATTTATTTTTCTCATTGCTGTAAACCCTTTATAATGAATGCCTGAACATGTTATATGTGTTATTTCCATTATAATATATTGGCGCCATATTATAGGTGACATTTTTAAAAAATAGTTTCTCTATTTTTTAGTTTGTGTTCAGTTGAAATAGTAAAGAGTTATTCCTTGAAGTTTACTGCCATAGAGAATTAAAGCAAGTGAAACATGTCATAAAAATTGTATACAATACAGGCACGGTAGTATATCATCATTGTGTCATTTGGTTTTCATGTTTAAGCCATTTATATGCATTACTAGGAACACATTTTAAAATGATGGAAACATTGAGAATATGGTACATGATTCACAATATATTTTTTGTGGCCTAAACAAAATTTTTCTAATAGAAAAAAGTTGACATGATATTAAGAAATAGTTTATGCTTTTATTTCTAGAGTAAACTATTTTGTACTTTAAATCTAACATATACTGACTTACTCTTCTGTGAATGTCAAAGCTGGGGTTCTATTTTTAATTTGCCAGGCCCTAGGGTTATGTTTTGAGATGCCATATGTATTTAATATATTTCAGTTCATATAATTTATCCTTTGCTATTAATAACCTTGAAATAACCTCAAGAATGCAGTTTCTACAATATACCGCATTACATAACCAAGAAGAGATGTGATGCTCATTATTCTCTCATCTGGTCTTTAGTCCTTTTCAACACAAAACCAGCTGTGTTTAGAAAGGTTCATTTCTGGCAATTTCTCAAAAGATCTCTCCCTATACCTCTGATTTCCCATTATAGACTTGTCATTCTGGGGTGTCTTCCTTAACTCTCACTTTCTCTGACTTCTGGTTCTTCTATTAACCCCTTAATTTGAGGTTTACAATGCTCCTTGTCTTTGATGCCATCATATTCTTAACTCTATATCCTCCTCAGTATTTTCTAAATGTTTTATGAGACCCCTAATGTCAGCCATGTGCTTCCAAGGTCTTGCTTCCTGGGCTAACTTCTGGCTAGAAAGTTATTTAGATATTTGACACTTAAAATCCATGCTTGGCTATGTGTAGACCCAGAGGGAAGATAGAGTAATCAGGGGGATCGTTTCATAAACTATATGAATGTCTAACCAATGTACTGTATACTTGAAACTAATAAATAAATAAATAAACAAACAAACAAATAAATAAATAAATAAATAAATAAAATTTGTGAGCTGAGATCAACAAGCTATCCTTGAGCAATGTTTTCATGCCTATTACATAGAGTACGCTGGTTGTCCATGTCCACCTGTAGGGTAAGAATATGCCCATCTGGGCTACCTCTGAGAGGAGAAAAAGGCACAAAGGGAATGATTCCGAACAACTGATCAATGAAGAGATCATTACCAACATATTCATGCCTGGAATTAATGTTCTAGGTGGATATAACTAAGATTTAGAAATAAGGAGAACTTAGCAGGACATATTCAAATAGGCTTCAAAACTGGAAGCCTAGAAACTTAGAATGGAGAACACCGCAGGTGGGTAAGTGTTAGCCATGAAGGGGTGAACTGAGTGTGAAAGGAGGTATGCAGTGAGGAAAGCAGATTCAACAACACATTTGCAAATGTGGAAGCCAATGTGAGAAATTTACATATGAGGCCTTGAAGGGCGTGGGTGGACTGTATTCTTCAAGACGTAGATAGTCCAGACCCTGGTCGAACCATTTCACTGGCTGTAAGTCAGAATACCTGGGGCACAAGTCTCTAGTCAGCTTCTTATCAGTGAGCACATGCATAAGCACCAGTGACTTAACCTCTTTAAGTGTCAATCCTCCTGGGTAAATGTGGACAATGACATTGTCTCTGTGCTCATTAGGGCATCATTGTGAGAGTCAAATAAGACAATATAAGTGTAGCTTCTTTGGGGGCGGCGGGGGGCGGGGTGTGGATAAAGAGGTGTTATAAATGTAAGCCATTATCATTACTTAGATAAAATTTCCTTTTTCAATTCATCCTCCTTTTGGGGAATTTTGAGAAGCTAATACCTGAGCTTTTGCAGAATATAGCAATATCATTTGAGGAACACAAAGACTAAGATCAGGAAACACGATAATTAACATTCCATTTACCTATACTGGTGTAGACAGAAAATCAATGGCTATGTATATAAAAGCCAAGTTTCCTGCTAAAATTCCAGAACAATGAGCAAATTGTATGGACCAAATGATTATGCATTTCTTCATCATAGTCCAGTAATTTTTACTTTTCTATTATGTAATATAGACTATATTATAATATATATAGTTTGTGTTCTTCCATAAAACATAAATATCTTTGAAAGATGTTACATTTTTACCAACATTTTATAGATCTTTAAGGTTTATCAATTTTTTTCAAATTCCTTGTTACTATTTTCAAGTGCATTTAAGATGCAATTATTAGTTATGGTATAGATGCATAATGTATGTCCATCTGACAGTATTGTGTAGAGATACGTATACGTATAGAGAAGCTTTAAGAGTGATTCAGTGCTTCATCTCT
>NW_011888981.1:1833967-1838470 GCF_000151845.1 Pteropus vampyrus
TTTCTTCATCATAGTCCAGTAATTTTTACTTTTCTATTATGTAATATAGACTATATTATAATATATATAGTTTGTGTTCTTCCATAAAACATAAATATCTTTGAAAGATGTTACATTTTTACCAACATTTTATAGATCTTTAAGGTTTATCAATTTTTTTCAAATTCCTTGTTACTATTTTCAAGTGCATTTAAGATGCAATTATTAGTTATGGTATAGATGCATAATGTATGTCCATCTGACAGTATTGTGTAGAGATACGTATACGTATAGAGAAGCTTTAAGAGTGATTCAGTGCTTCATCTCTAGAGAGAATACAAGTTGGAATAACTTTGACTGCAATATGAAATCATGAATAATTGATGAAATCATGAAATGTCGAGAAAAGGGGCTCCGATTCCTCAGTGTCTACCATAAACAAGGTACTTCAGCCCCTTTTCCCTTAGTTTCCGCATCTAAAAAACAGAAATAATAATGGTACTACTTTTAAATTTTTCTATGAATTAATTAGGCGTATCAATCTATGTAAACAGAGTGTGGCAAAGCCGTTATTTGAGAAGTTTAAGATTTTCTGAGATCTTAATGCAAGATTATTGGGAGGACTGTAGCTAGAGGACTAATCAAACGTAGTGTTTAAAAAATGTATTATTTTTACATGCACGCTTTATGCACAGGTATGAGCAAGATGGGACAGTGGGTTTAGCAAATGTTGTGACCTTAAGATATACCAGCAGGAAGTAGGAAAGGGCAATTAAACAAAACTACTCAAGGTCTAGGATTTAGGGGAAGCACCATGAAAATTTCAGTGAAACTGTGGGTTAGAATAAACAGTACCTTAAAAAACCTGGAACAGTTGAGATCTTGCCTTACTAGATCTACTCTTCTTAAGGAAGTTCCTGATCAATGGGAAGGAGGTTTCATTCTCATCTGCCCAAGAGGCCTCAGTGTCGGTGGGGAAGGACAGCACTTAAGTCATATTTGAAATGTAGTTGGGGGAAGTGGGATCCCGATGACAGTCTGGTGGAGTCAGTTTTCAACAGCAGATGTGATCTGGAGCCTAGATTGTGCTGGGCAGCAGACGAACCAGACTGAGTCAGCAGGTGAGGCCGAGTGACAAATACGGACAATATGATGTAGGAACTAAAGAAATGAAGCAAATAAATGACATGATCTTAGGTGAGTTTTAGAAAAATCCCTCTGGAGCCATGTGGAGAACACAATGGTAAGAGGTCAATGGGAGACGGGGGACTAGATAGGGACCTATTGTAAGACACTGATGGCCGGGACTAAGCAGCAGTGGGTTCTCTAGATCAGAAGTCAGCAAACCACGGCTCATGAGCCAAATCCAGCCCATCACTGCTTTTTGAAAATGAAGTTTTATTGGAGTGCACTTTCACCTCTTTATTCATACATGGTCTCTGAATGTTGTCATGCCGCAATGGCAGAGTCAGGTAGTTAGAAACAAGACCATATCATCCGTAAATCTGAAAATATTTACTGTCTGGCTTTTTACAGCAGTTTGCTGATCCAGGTTCTACATGAATGTTCCAGAAGGTAGGCCTCCTGCCTCTTTTACCCAGGCTCTTTCTGGTCCTGTCCACACAACTTAATTCCTTAGTAAAATATTCTCAGTTCCCTAAACTGCTCTGGTATTGTAGCTGGCAATCACCACAGGATTCTCATCATGAAATCTTTTAAGTCAGAGAAAAGACACTGCTGCAGAGCACTGAAAGTAACCAAAAGCAAAATAACACACGAAGAGTATCCGGGCACCTCTGCTGTTGTTCAGAACCAAAGGGCTAAGAGTACAGTTTTGTTTCTTGCCCAGGATTTGCTTCTACCTGCCCTAAAGTCGATTATCATATCTCTCATGTTATTCAAAGATGTTTCTGTACAGTAAGTTTCCCCTCAGGCAAACATGTGACCACACATACTTTCCCTAAAGAAATAACAGAGCAGGCAGGACGTGAAGTATTCTGTAGGCTAAAATGCTCCCAATCAATGTTTTCTGGTGCTAGGATATAGTGACGGTCCTGTCCCCATTGCGAGGAGGGGAGAGGAGACAGGGGGCATTCACAGTATTTTTCATCAGCTCATTAACCGTTTTCAATTCTAAATATCCTGCATTATACTTTACATTTTTATTTTGTATGTATGTATGTATGTACGTGTGTGTGTGTGTGTGTGTGTGTGTGTGTGTGTGTGTGTGTGTGTGTGTGTGTGTGTGTGTTTGGTTGATATTTGAAAGCATTTAGGCAGGAGCAAGGTCCCTCCAGTTTACCACAGGTTCCACCGGGACTTCTTGGCTCCTCGATGTATCTTGAATCTGAGTTTAACAGCCTCCGTGCCCAGTAAGTGTAAGTGCCCTTAGGAGTGCCTTCCTCCCCTTTCTCACTGTCCCTGTCTGTCTGTCTGTTTGTCTGCCTGTGTCTATCTCCCTCTCTCTCTCTCTTTCCCCTCAACAACCATTCTTAAAATAGCAAATCTCACCTACACCAATCAGTATCTTTGTCAACACCCCCTATCATCCCTCGCTGCATTTACGACCTAACGTATTTGTTTATTTATTGTCTGTGTTTCCTCAGTACTACACAGACTTCATGAAGACAGAGGTTATTTCACATTGTATTTCCAGTACCTTTCCAGGTGCCTCTCACAATAAAAGAGTGCAATAAATATTTGTTGACTGGCTAAATGAATGAACTATAAGAGCATGCATCTGTCACTCTCATGTGATGTCCATCGCTTTTGACTTTGTTTTTAATAATTTATGTATACATCTTCGCTGCTATCAGAAAGCAACCTCCTTTAGGATAGAAATAAGATGATTTTCATCTTTATGATCCCATTCTCTAGGAAACTGCATGCAAATATTAGAAACTTAGTTGATGTTTTAATAAATAAATCAACAAGATTTTCAAAGTTAACCTCTAGCACATATATGGTGTGAAATAGATCCAAACTTGTTTTTACTTGTTTCTTTGTAGAAAAATGGGTTGTAGTAAAATAAATTTATTTAGACATTATAATTCACAGCTTTAAAACACAAGTATTCTAGTCTTCAGATTATATATATATATACACATATACATATATATACATACACACACACACACACACACACACATACACACACACACATTTTTTTCCCAACTGGAATTTTGCGTTCTGATTCTCTTAGGCTGAGATCTTACTGAGTTAATAGGCTGAATGATGCCTTTCAAACCCCATCTCTGAAAGGGAAAGCTGCTCAGAGCTACTCACGCCTTGCTACATTAGCTTGCCCTAAGTCTTTAGGATGACATGGGACTGTCTCTTGTGAAAGTAAGTCCACCGTCTTCTAATCTTCCTTTGATGTTTATGTTAGGTAGATGGAAGTTCCAGTAATATTCAGATACTACTATAGCTAAATATTTCCTCTCAACTTTTTTTTTAGACTTTTATTTGTAAATTTTGATGCAGTTTATATTATTAGATTACCTTTTTCATTTGCTAATTTTCCAGTTCTGTATTACCAAAACTTTGCTTTTAACTATGAATTGTTAAAAGGTTATCCTTCCAGGAAGTTCTGTGTTAGTCAACAAAGTACATTCCCTGTATCCAACTATGTTGGTGAATACTGGGTGGTAAGTGTCACTGGAATTGATGAATAAATTTATTGACTTTTCTTTAAATCACTGCTATTTTAGCAATATCTTTGAGATTTTGCCATAAATGTCTTAAACCATTTTGCCACTTTCTCAACAAAAAAATGTGCTTAATAGTAACTATTCGATAGCTGACTCTTATTATACTAAAGTGAAGAATTAGCCCTCTAAACATGTCACAAGTTGCACTTCATTAGCTTTTATTGATTTTTTATTATTTTTTATTTTTCATATCTTTCAAAAATTGGCTCCCAATAGCTGGCAGGAAAATGAAGAAAGTAAGCATTTTAACTTACTGAAAATAAATATTTTTGTTTTGGGGTTCTTTTTACATTGAAGCTTGAACAAGTGACAGATTAAAGTGTGTGCGTGTGTTTGTGAGAGAGAGACAGAGAGACAGAGAGACAGAGAGAGAGAGCGAGATTCCTGGACTGCGATCTAATTGGATTATAAAAATAATAAGAAATTTAAGGAAGAACTGTTAGCATTATGTTTTTTGTTGCAAGTAGTTCTTTTCCAAGGTAGGCTTTTTCACCAAGCTATTTTGCTAGAGACGTAGTCTTATATGTTAAATGCCCTTTTAGATGAGTAAGAACTGTCAGATAATCAAAATTAGTTGCATCTCATTAAGTTTCTGGGATATATACCCATATAATGACATACTAATAAAAATATTTCCACATCAGAAGTCCAAGGGTCCATGAAGAAATCACAGCAAACGTGTCCCATCTGTCGCTCTTAGGTTAGCCTTGGATCTGCCACTTCCCTTTGTCCTTAACTCCAACTCTCACTTCCCTTTTTCCCCTACTTCTTGGCATAAAGTGTCTTTAAGGATCATTTTGAAATTAGAACCAAT
>NW_011888981.1:1838520-1848854 GCF_000151845.1 Pteropus vampyrus
AGAGAGACAGAGAGACAGAGAGAGAGAGCGAGATTCCTGGACTGCGATCTAATTGGATTATAAAAATAATAAGAAATTTAAGGAAGAACTGTTAGCATTATGTTTTTTGTTGCAAGTAGTTCTTTTCCAAGATAGGCTTTTTCACCAAGCAATTTTGCTAGAGACGTAGTCTTATATGTTAAATGCCCTTTTAGATGAGTAAGAACTGTCAGATAATCAAAATTAGTTGCATCTCATTAAGTTTCTGGGATATATACCCATATAATGACATACTAATAAAAATATTTCCACATCAGAAGTCCAAGGGTCCATGAAGAAATCACAGCAAACGTGTCCCATCTGTCGCTCTTAGGTTAGCCTTGGATCTGCCACTTCCCTTTGTCCTTAACTCCAACTCTCACTTCCCTTTTTCCCCTACTTCTTGGCATAAAGTGTCTTTAAGGATCATTTTGAAATTAGAACCAATAGACTTCATGCTTAAGACAAAGAAGAGAAATTGTTAACAATAGCATTTCCCCCTTCCCCATGAAGCCTAATAAACCACCACCTAATCTCTAGTTTCTATTCATTTCTTCAACAAAACTTCTGTAATTTTTGTTCCTCTTGCCACTCCCAAACTATCTTATTTTAGGCAAGTCATTTACCAATCTGGGTTTATTGTCCTCAAAATGAGACACTAGGAGGGCTAGATAATCTCTAATAACTCCTCCAGCTCTAAAATTTTACATTGCTCTTGTTTATTTACCATTATTTTACTATGTTATGTATGTGTGTCATGGATACTCACACAGCGCGCACACACAGACAGTGCACACATGTGCACATACACACACAGTGAGAAGGGGTGGTGAACTTGTGAAGACTCAGTTCAATGAGGTGGGCATCAATGAGATTCACTTCCCACTCAGCTTCTATAAGTTTCTAATTATTTTAATCTTTTGTTGAATTTGTTTTCCTTTTTATTTATCTTTCTTCAGTGACTCTGTAAACTAGTATATAATTATAAAACCTTCAGTTTCATTATTCTTCATACTTTGTTAAAACAGGAAATATGAATAAAGTGTGTTTAAAAGATCTTCATTTAGATCAGTATTTACTTTTTTTCTCAAATATCTGGCATATAAAATAGTAATAGAATTTGTTACCATCCAAATTGTTATTCTAAAGAAAGCATTCCTATGATCTTGTTGGGCAAGATAAAAAAAATCAATAAAAAAAAGCAATTGAAAACTGTTATTTTAAATAGGATCTTGAGCCAAAGTCCAGGACAAAGGCAAAAAAAAAAAAAAGTATTTTATATCTACCCTTGCTGTCGGCACTAGATTTTTAGAAACAAGTGAGAGAACACAGAGCAGGGAGGTAGAACCTTGAAGGTAATAATCTGTCATTTGTAGGCTGAAAGGTGACTCATTTAATGATGTATTCGTTAACTTAAGTGACAGAGGCCATAGAACCAAGCCTAGTTCTAGTGACATATTAAGCTAACTAATGGTCCACCTGGCTCCTTGTCCCTTGCTCCTTTTAAACCTAGCAGATGTGGCCACTGAACTCCTTTTTTTATATTCAATCTCTACCTCATCTATTGAAAATTTATAGTGGGGAAGCGGAGAATAGTAACACATTACTGACATGTTTATCTATTTAGTGTCAAGTCAGACTTTTCACGTTCTTGATCACCCAGTTGTTATATTCCTACTTTCTTGGCTTAGCATCCCATTCATCCCTCTTTGGATTCACCTCCTGCCGTCCTACCGTTTCAAAGGTTCTGACATATGGCCAAGTTTCCTTGATAAGACCTCTGATGCCCACTTTTTTTTCTGTATGTGCCTTTCCTGTTTAGATTGATGTTCATGTACCTCCACAAATTATTTCTCTTCTGTGCACATGTTAAACCAGCCAATTTAGAACTTATTACCTCTTCAGCCCTTGTGCAGATTGACAAGCCTGCATTGGCCTAGGCTTATGGTTTTGCATTCATCAATTTCCACCCCTGCCCCACCAAGTCTCCAGAGGGCTTTGCCTGTATTTATACCCTAAGATTCCCAGGGATGGACATCTCTGATGGAACACCTGGTTGTTATTTATTTATTTATTCATTCATTCATTTATTTATTTATTTATTTATTTTGATTTAACTGATTCTACCAATACCAAAGGAAGTCAGTGTTACCAAAAATGAGCACATATGCTTGGACACTTATGCTTGATTAAAATTGGATATGGAGACAGTAATCTCTCTTTTCCACAGGGAGTTTCCAAAGGCCGGTATTTCGAGGATAGATCCCCTTTTTTCTCTAGTGTCTCTCTCTTCCTTTATCATCTCTATGAATAGTCATATTCCAGCTGCTTTTCTCCTCTGATTTCTTAGATTTCAGCTCTTTTGTTTACTCAACTATATGAACTTCAGCATATTACTACTTAAGCTCTCTGTGCCTTCGCTTCTTGACCTATAAAATGTGATAAAACTCATACCTGCCTCGTAAGGTTTCCGTGAAGGTTCAATGAATGAATTCAAATAAGATACTTAAAAGGTGCCTGGCACCTAGTAAGCACCTGATAAGTGTTCACAATTATTCATATTATAGTAGAGAGGCACATCTGCCTTTGCCATACTAAACTATCTGGGTGTCAAACTCATAGAATCTTAGACACCTACACTATCTCTAGTCATTGTTTAACTAAGATAAAGCCCCCATTTAAATCTATTATAATGTATAAGCTCATAAAGATTGATTTATACAGTTCCGTGTCAGAGTGATGCTGCAATTAAAGAAAGAAATAAGAGCAATTAACCTGTCATGGAGGTGGACAAGCCAATAGAAAACACATAAATAATGTGTCAAGTGCACATTTAAAATATTTGATGTTGATATCTGGACTGGAAAAAAATATAAGAAAAACTTTTAGACTCTAGAAATAAATAGAAAGCTTAAACCCAGAGAGGTAAGGAGGCTTTGACTCCTGCATTTTCCCAGTTGCATGTGCTGATTCCTACTGCCTCAAAGCTTGTATTTTGAGAGGAGTCACAGGAGATAGGTGTTAAGGCTAGTACTCTTGAAAGATGCAAGTCTGAAGAGGGAATATAAATGTGTGAAGTAGGAAAAAAAAAAAACAGTTCTCTACTGGCAGTCCACCCCTGCTACTAATTTTCATGAAAAATGTAAATTATGGACACTTATGCTATCTAATACTGTAATTCTATTTATTTAAAGTGACTAAACTTAATATATTTGTAGGGATGCATAAATATATAGTAAAACAATAAAAAAATCCAAGGGAGTGATTACTCATTTAGGGCAGTGTTTTTCTGCATGGTGTATGAATGTAGAAGATGATATAAACAGGGCAGGGCATACGATGAGCCGCAAATATATCAGTCGAATGTTCTAGTTCTTAAGCTGAGTAGTGAGTACACAAGTATTTCCAAATCATTGTTTAAAATTTCTCTCTTAACATATGTTACAGTTGTTCTTTTTATAAAATAAATTTTAAAAAGAAAAACAGAAAAATAAAGAGCTAGTAGCATAGGTAATTTCAAAATAGTGCAATTCCTTTTCATCTTTTTCAAAAATCCTAACAGTGATAGTCCAGAATCACACTAACCCTATCCGCCCACTTTCATGAAACCCTACCAATAGTGGAGAAGACGCTGAAAGATGGTGAGTCAAAGAAGATGCAGGAAGGCTGGTTAAAAGCCAACCCGTACCCCACAGCTGTGTGGTACTGTTCACTCTCCCACCTCTAATATGCTTCCAACACTCAGATTCTCCATGAATTGCTCCCCCTCACCCACCATCTCTTTTTTAAGTAGATCATTTAAATGGATTTCAGTAAGAAATAAAATCTTCCCCTTTTCAAGATGGAGAGTAGGGGAGAATTGTCCTTGAATATAGCATTCGCTTTGTTAGCTTGTGGTAGTTGTGATGAGACTGTGAACATTCTTATATGAATGATTACTTCTTTCATATCAATTTGTGTATTTAATAAATATTTACTAACCACCTACCACATGTCAGACACTGTCATATGTGCTAGAGATAGATTGGTAAACAAAATACGGTCCTGCCTAGGTGTATTTTACAATCTAGTGGCTAAGATGGGCCAAAAATGACAGGGTAAAACAAAACTCCATGAATACATATGTGTTTTGGGTTAAAAATAGCCAGAGGAAGGGGGTGTAGACCAATGAGGGCAGCTATTTTAGACATATTGATTTTCTTTTCCTTAGGAAGAGACTTTTAGAATGAAGGCTGAATAAAACGAGGGAACAATTAATGTGTTCTAGATTAAATGAATACACAGAGCAAACGCCCTGGGATAGGAACTTCCTTAGCTTCTTCAAGAAGTAGCAAGAAAACCAGAATCACTGAAGGTGTGCGAGCAAAGGGTGGAGAGCCAGTGGATGAAGCCATTGTGCTGTCAGGTGTCAGATCCTGTGGGGCAATTTAACACAGGAAAAGGACCTTGAAGTTTATTATAAGTGTGATCAGAAGCCACTGAATAATTTTGAGCAAAGAAGTTACACACTGTTTTATATTTCAAAGGCTGAAGTATGGGGAAGTGGAGCCATTGCTGCATAAGCTTAAAGTTCAGTACCTGATATTTTGCACTGGGGAGAGAATTTGGGGTATCTTGAGAACTGAATTGTACTTGTAGCGAGACCCAGATCTGTAGGAATCCATTTGATGAGGGCTTACAGGTAAATTAGGGCACTGCAACATGTATTGATCAGGAGAATTAGGGCAATACCACAAAAGAGACTGAAAACAAGTAGACAGTGAAGTCAGAGGAAAATTGAGAGGGAGTGGGATCCTGAAGCCAAGTGAAGAAGTTTCTAGATGGTTTCATTACGTCCAAAACATCTTAAAGCCTAAGGGAAGTGAAGGCTGATAACTGACCACCAATTTTGACAGTGACAAAATCATTGGTGACCTTGACAAATGGGTTTTAGTTTTGTGCATGGACAAGTACCTGAGTGGAGTGGGTTCATGAAAAAAATGATTGGAGCAAGTGAAGGCAGTGAATCCAGACGACTCTGTCAATGAGATCTGAAGATTGCCCACTGTTGCTGTTGCTCATTCTGTCAGGAAGGGAAAGATAATGTTGCAGCAAAGAAAAGGAATAATTGCAGGAGCAACAGCTTTGAGTAAGAAAAGTGAGCACCAGGACACAGTGGAGGAACTGGCTTTAGACAGAGGTAGAAGAGTTCATCTATTGGGAAAGAAAGATAGAGTATATGAGTACAGACATGCAGACAGGTGGAAGGAGTTGTGGAGAGATGGAGTATTTTCCAATTGCTGTCTTATCAATGAAAGATAAAGTCATCAGCTGGAAAGGAGAATAGGTGAGTGGGGTGATGAAAATTTAAAGAGAGAGAATAAGGTGTAAAATGAATGGAGAGAGAGAAACATTAAATAGATGTAGTAGTAGTAGGATTGCTGGACAGCGTAAGAGCTTACGTAAGTATCGTGGCCACAAATTTAAGATGACTTTGTGTTGTTCTCTGACAAGCTGTTAAGGGGCCTAATGCGGAAGAGCTGAAAACCAGACTCACTTACAGTTAGTATTTACTGGCAAGTGTGACAAAGAAAGGCAGAAGAGTTGAATGTGGATTCAAAGGAGTAACTGCAATGAGGGAAAATGGGACTTTATCTGGGAAAGGAAAGAAGTAAAGATGCTATAAGAATTACAGATGCTGAGAACAAAAGAGGGTCCATAAAATAGATACTGATACAAACTTTGTGCAAAACTCATGTTTGTAATTTTGGTTTTGCATTTGAGTAGTTTGCATCTTCTGGAAATTTTTAATTCAGGTAAGTGCCTTTCCTCTCCTATAAAAAAGAAATAATGACCTAATTACTTCACTTCATGTTTCCATATTGGTTATATCTGCCTACCCCCAAACTAGAAAGTAGCATAGACATAAGCTTCTCAAGGAGTCTGGTGAAATTGGCAATGGCATTTGGAATAACTCAAAGATTAATACTGAGTATTCTTTGTAAAGTTAAGTAAGATTCTGACATCCCTGAATATGCTGATGGTTAGTTTATGGTCACCCAAAAGTAATTTGCATGAAGCTTGAAGAAAATGTTTTTCCTGAGGGAAGAAGAAGCCAGGCAATGATAGCCTGACTTAACCCTTGGAGTGGGTAAAAAATAAACTCAGTACAGCATGGCGTCTATATTCATTTACTTTGATTTGTCACTCAACTCAGCCCTTTTAGACTCTTATCTCAGTCTAATAGTGAGCTAGTGCATACACATATAAAAACAAGAAATAAATGAAGGTGGAAAATATCTGACAGAGAAAAACTACTTTGAATGCCTCCAGTAATGCATCACCACCAAACCCCATTGAATATCACGGAATAAAGAGCACCTAGAAAAGTGAGCACATATAAGAAATCCCTACAGGACCTCTAGAAATAAAAAAATGTGAGTGTTGACTCCACAGAGAACCTGAGGCTGAAGTATGAACTGGTTCAACTGAGGACAATTACTTCGAGTCTTTGAGAAATTAAGGTTATATTAGAACAATAAGTGAAATTTTGATTAAATCACGATTATGGTAAGTCATCAGAAGAGGTTAAGTTTAAACAAACAGAAACATTACAAGTGTTATATTTTAAGGTCAAGATGTGCTGGGTTGGTAGAGAATAATGTAGGAAAGATGTTCAAGGACATATACTACACAGGAGTTATTGACCTGTGTTTAAGATACTAGCTGGGTAGGCTGTGTTCAAGAGGTAAATTATGTAAATTATATATCCAGAAAAAATTCAAGTTATGTCAGAAGGAGGTTGGTTCAAGGCAGGATAAATGGGCTACTTGAGTGGAAATTACCAAACTGGACTTGAGTAGAGAAGTATTTCCTGTTGACCTATTGGGAATAATATGTGGATGTCTGGTGTTGACCATAAATGGTTCTTGAATAAATATGCTCACAAGGTGAATATTCAGATCTATCTTTCTATTTATATTTTTTCCTAAGATACTCAGATAGCCAAAGATATTGTTGTGGTCTTGATTATATGTTATATATATATTTATGATTGATAAAGTTTTATTTATATACACAATCAAAAAGGAATTTTTGATCCCCATGCCAACTGCAAAATAATAGCAATTACATTCTTATGACTATTTTATAGATAGTTTAGATAAGTTGAATCAGGTCCAAGCAATTGATTCAAGCATTATGCCTGTCCAATTAACCTGCATAGTTTTCTATTGCCAGCTCTAAAGTTATAGCCAGATATTTAAGTCTTACATGCTCTAAAATTCCAACCATATTATAAACTTAGGAAGCCTCAGCAGTGTTAACCCTAATAATAGAGATAAGTGTTATAAAATTAAATCAGAGTTCAAAAAATTCCTCTCTTCACTTTGTCCTAAAAGAAATGTGTGATATTCATCAAAAGACATGCAAAATAATTTTCATAGCATTACTATCCAAATGCCTGTCAACTGTGGAATATATAAATAAATCGTGATATATTCACAAAACGCAATATTATACAGTAATGAGAGTGAATAAACTATAATTGACACAACAATGCGGATTAATTTCATAAATATAATGTTGAGCAAAAGACACTAGACAAAAAGAGTACATCCATTTATATACACTTCAAAATTAAACAAAACTGTTAAAAGTAAGAACAGTAGCTCCCCTTGGGAGATAGTGATTTGAATGGAGTGTGGGAGTAGGAAACTTCTGAGGTGCTAGCAATGCTTACTTTGTGAAAATTTATCTTTGTGAAAAGAAAACTGTACAGTTACAGATGAATACTTTTTTGTGTGTGCACAGTAGACTTCAGTAAAGAGTTCAAACAATAAAGAGTTCTGATTAAAATGATAACCAGCAGCCTATCCCAGCAGAAGATCTAGGACACATGCTGATGCAGCCCCACAAACTGCTTCTGAGAAACCACTACGACACAGAGGGCAGGGAAACAGATCCTCTGAACCCAACAAGAGGTGAGATCCTGCCAACAGTTTAGGGGAGGAAAAAAAGCTTGGTAAAATCAAATATTTTTAAAATGTGCTGAATCAAAATTGGGGTAAACAATTTTTCAGAAATGAAAACAGTGGAACTAACTTATACGATTAACAATCTGGCGGTGATGTTATCCAAATGAAAAAACGATCTGCCAGGGAACGCCTGACCAAAAAGCAATGAGCACACAATGAAGGAATATGGGTTTGCTGAAGAGCAGACTACACATCCATCAGTTTATTGGACATGCACTTTCTGATCTACCTGACAAAATGACTCATTTATGAAGGAATAATCAGAAGAGAGGGGGACCCAACGAGGCTAGTAAGAGACTGCTGATCTGTGAAACGGGCACCGATCCAGGTATCCTCAGTAAACGCCTCCAGTTTACTGAGTGCATTTTAGAAAATGCCTGATGAACTAAAGAACCTTTAATAAAAGACTAAAGTGAATTATGGGATTGGAGTAAACTTCTCATTGCCCACACTATTGATGCCATTTGCAATCAATTGAGGCTGGCAAATACTCTCTGAAGAATCACTGTGGTGAAATTTTCTTTATTACAAGGCAGCCAGGTTAGAGCAAAACAAAACCAAGATGAGAGGATTCCTTAGGGGAGAAAGCACTGTTTTTGTTGTTGTTGTTGTTGTTGTTTGTTTGTTTTTTTCCAGTTTCCTTGTACTGTAAAGTGTGCATATAAGCAAAACAAACCACCCAGAGTTCAATGTCATTACATTGATACATTCTCTCTCCTCTCTCTCTCTCTCTCTCTCTCTCTCTCTCTCTCTCTCTCACACACACACACACACACACACACACACACACACACACACACACACACACACCCCAGGCAAAGCACAGTGATATAAATGGGGGAACATAAATTTCACATAGCAATACCCTATAAATGATAACTCAGAAATAGTATTAATTCTTTACTATCACGTTCACCCTAAACATCTACATGACTTCTCACAACTGAGTAGTTGCTCAGAGACCATAGCCCCTTCAAGGCCAATTAAATTATGTCTCCATATGCCAGCATATGATCCTCCCCAGGTTACATAAGATCCCACAACACGTATGACCTTCCTCAACATGATGGAACCAGGCAAAGGCTCTCAACTTGGCTGTGCTGAGAAGGAGCATTGCCAGATACATACAGGATGCCCAGTTAAATCTGAAGTGCAGATAAATAATTTTTAGCATAAGTGCAATATTTGGGACATAATTATATTTAAAAATATTTAATTCAACTTAACTGGTCATTCTGTATTTTTACTTACTGAGTCTGTCAACTGTCTACTGAAAAGAGTTCAGCCAAACTCTACCTAAAAGCTGAACCCATCAACCAGATTAGGGAAGTAAGGGAAGGCAACATGAGAGCTAGCCCCATTCTCTATCAGCTACAAGTAGAAGTAGAATTTAAAGCTAAGCTCTTGCTAGGTACATGTGATCTAGTGATTTGATAAAACACTTTTCTCATGTGCATTCATTATTTGTTGGAAAACTGAAGAGAGAGAAGAGCTGAATTGTCAATAGAGGCTTCAACTTTCCTTAGGCATAAATTGCCAAAACATATCAAGCAACATATAGTGGGAAAAAAAATGGAGAGATTTTCCAATACTGCTAAAAATGAAGGAGGTTTGATAGAATTTGTATTTGGGTCTTCATAATTGAACCAACTCACCAGGAGGCACTAAGAAATACCTAAAATAATGTATACATATTAACATCGATATTTCTTAAGTTTTTAAATGTTTAAATTTATGCTCTATTTTTAATATTTGCTGTTGTTTCTAGCATCATTCATGAGGTGAAAAAAAAAAAACTAGCTAAAAAAGAAAAACATTTTCTCCCTAGGAGTTCTTGATTTTCGTAACATTTGTATTATGGTAAGACTATAAAAAAACGTGATTTTAACAAGCCAACCCAGTAAAATACAAATGAGTCTCATTTTCTTCAAATAAAGGAGAATATGATATATTATAATAGTGTTCTCATTATTCAAAGCATTTTAGAATCTTTATATAGAATTTCCATAGGACTCCACCTGAAGTTCTTTTGATTAGTCTTAGTATTTTCTCCATTTAAGAGTATATTTTATTTAAGGAATGACTATGTCATTTAGAATTACGCTTGAAAAATAAAGTATTTAATCTAGCTGGGTAATACTGTGTTTTGGCTAAAATATTTGGATAAAAAGAAATGATATTGGCTAGGAATCTGATTGTAAACAATTTTAAGATATAGTCATATGATGTCATTATTTTAAATGTGATAATGATCAATAACCAATTTTGAAGGAATGATTTTCAGAGTATCAGATACATACG
>NW_011888981.1:1849734-1851974 GCF_000151845.1 Pteropus vampyrus
TCTATGGTTTCATAAGGGCATAATGCCACATATTCACCATTATAGTATCAAATGGAATAGTTTTACTGCCTCCAAAATATCTTGTGCTCTATCTGCTCATCTCACTCCCTCTCCCTCTGAACCCAGGCAACCACAGATCTTTTTATTGTTTCTATAGTTTTCTTTTTTACTGAATGTCCCACAGTGGAATACATTATATAGCCTTTTAAGACTGGCTTCTTTCAGGTAGCCATATACACTTAAGGTTCCACCATGATTTTTCATGGCTTGCCAGCTCATATCTTTTCATTTCTGAGGAATATTCCATTCTCCTTCCATTGTCTGGATGCACCACAATTTGCTTATCAATTTACCTACTGAAGAATATCTTGGTTGCTTGAGAGCTTTTTAAGTACAAAATGATGGTGATTTCTCTTAAAACCTTATCTCAAGAAATCACCTCACTGGAACTTTTTGTGCTTTTTTTCTTGGATATCATCTTGACCTGCCTGTCAGAAGGAACTTTAATGGCCCAGAATGCAAGTCTGAAACTTACAGTCGTGAGAAATTTTGTTACATTCTATTTCTGCCGCACTCCCAGCCTCTACAAAACTCTCATACAATAGTCGACAAAGAAATACTTCCTTGTTATCTTCTTTGTTTATTGATTCTGTCCCACTTCCCCATCCTGCCGTCTCTCAGTTGGACTATCATTACTGTGTGATGATTGGGTTTTCCCATTCTGCTTGTCCTCTTCAAGCAGTAATCACCTCTGCCACTGACCTACCTAACAGAGATGATCATAATTCCTGGAGTAAAGTTCTGCAGAAATATTCCATCGCCTTCAGGATAAAATCTCAAATTGTAAACACCACATCAAAGTCCTTTCTGAGAAGGCCAGTGCCTTCTCTCCTCTTATGTCTTCTTCTGTAATTCTGAACTACGTTTGTTTCTGTAACTGAGCTTCTCTGTTTTTTCATTACAGCTTCTGCTCCCTGAATGTTCTCCCTCTCCCTCACCTCTTACTGTCCAGTACTTATTACCAACACAGATATCTTTCCCAGGAAGCATCCTTGGGGCCACAACAGAGTTTTATACTGTATTGTTAAACTTTATTTATCTTTAGCCTTATTAGACCTAATTCCTTGAGAATAAACAACCTGTGTAAATTTAAAATTCCCAGTGCCTACCAATAAATTTCACCCCCCATATAAAACCTTTTAAATGAAATTAATTTTCATGCTCCTAAAATTCTGTGTGGGAGCTTAATAGTTCAATAAAATAACAATAATTAAAAATTAATAATTAACAATAACAAAAAAAAACAATAATTAGATTCCTAATCAATGCGAACTACTTTTGTGATGTTCGGGGATAGTTCATGTTTATACTTTTATTCAGTTCTCATAATATCACCTATATATAATAAAGTATGCATTGGCTGCCTGTCTCACAAACCTACCTATAGCATCTGAAGCAAATAAGTTTATTTTTTGTTATATAACAAGAAGCCCAGATGCAGGCCATCCAGGGTGGCACAGTAGCTCCACCGGGTCAGCAGTACCCCAGCCTATTTTGTCTTTCTGTTCTGCCTTCCACAGCTCATGGTTTATCTCCAAGTGGTCACAAGTGGTTCCACATACATGTTCCATCTCTTCTTCCAGCACAAAAAAGTGATGAGGAGGGTAGACAGAATCCATAAAAGGAAAGTAAGCTTTCTAATAAATTCTCAGTGAATTTTTTTTTTTTAATTTTACTGGCCAGAACTGGCCTAAATAATTTCCCTAGCTGCAAGGAAGTTAGAAAATGTATTGTAACTGTGCGTGTGTGATGACAGTCTGAGAAAAGTCAGCTCTCTGTTGTTAATTTTTGAAAGAGGAACATGAATAAGCAATTAACAGTGTCTGGCACAGAGATTAAGCAATATTCTTATCCCAAGAGTAACCAAGAGAAGTTATTTGTCCTATCAGTCCAAATAATGGGTAGATAAAAAGAACCTACGTATCTAGACAGAACTTTCATATATTTAATGAATGAAAAGTGGTATCCATTATTATATAGATGTTAACTCATCATACACCTAACAGTGCTTTCTTCTTTTGGGAGAATGCTTAAGAGGATGATAGATTAAGGCATCAATTGATAGTTTCAGTGGTATCTTTTTTTGAAGTGAGAAAAGCTCAATTTTAAAACTAAAATTCCCACCTTCATCTTCCAAATGGTAGAAGAGTCCTTTGTCATTCATCCCAGCAGCCTTGACA
>NW_011888981.1:1852024-1859953 GCF_000151845.1 Pteropus vampyrus
GGATAAAATCTCAAATTGTAAACACCACATCAAAGTCCTTTCTGAGAAGGCCAGTGCCTTCTCTCCTCTTATGTCTTCTTCTGTAATTCTGAACTACGTTTGTTTCTGTAACTGAGCTTCTCTGTTTTTTCATTACAGCTTCTGCTCCCTGAATGTTCTCCCTCTCCCTCACCTCTTACTGTCCAGTACTTATTACCAACACAGATATCTTTCCCAGGAAGCATCCTTGGGGCCACAACAGAGTTTTATACTGTATTGTTAAACTTTATTTATCTTTAGCCTTATTAGACCTAATTCCTTGAGAATAAACAACCTGTGTAAATTTAAAATTCCCAGTGCCTACCAATAAATTTCACCCCCCATATAAAACCTTTTAAATGAAATTAATTTTCATGCTCCTAAAATTCTGTGTGGGAGCTTAATAGTTCAATAAAATAACAATAATTAAAAATTAATAATTAACAATAACAAAAAAAAACAATAATTAGATTCCTAATCAATGCGAACTACTTTTGTGATGTTCGGGGATAGTTCATGTTTATACTTTTATTCAGTTCTCATAATATCACCTATATATAATAAAGTATGCATTGGCTGCCTGTCTCACAAACCTACCTATAGCATCTGAAGCAAATAAGTTTATTTTTTGTTATATAACAAGAAGCCCAGATGCAGGCCATCCAGGGTGGCACAGTAGCTCCACCGGGTCAGCAGTACCCCAGCCTATTTTGTCTTTCTGTTCTGCCTTCCACAGCTCATGGTTTATCTCCAAGTGGTCACAAGTGGTTCCACATACATGTTCCATCTCTTCTTCCAGCACAAAAAAGTGATGAGGAGGGTAGACAGAATCCATAAAAGGAAAGTAAGCTTTCTAATAAATTCTCAGTGAATTTTTTTTTTTTAATTTTACTGGCCAGAACTGGCCTAAATAATTTCCCTAGCTGCAAGGAAGTTAGAAAATGTATTGTAACTGTGCGTGTGTGATGACAGTCTGAGAAAAGTCAGCTCTCTGTTGTTAATTTTTGAAAGAGGAACATGAATAAGCAATTAACAGTGTCTGGCACAGAGATTAAGCAATATTCTTATCCCAAGAGTAACCAAGAGAAGTTATTTGTCCTATCAGTCCAAATAATGGGTAGATAAAAAGAACCTACGTATCTAGACAGAACTTTCATATATTTAATGAATGAAAAGTGGTATCCATTATTATATAGATGTTAACTCATCATACACCTAACAGTGCTTTCTTCTTTTGGGAGAATGCTTAAGAGGATGATAGATTAAGGCATCAATTGATAGTTTCAGTGGTATCTTTTTTTGAAGTGAGAAAAGCTCAATTTTAAAACTAAAATTCCCACCTTCATCTTCCAAATGGTAGAAGAGTCCTTTGTCATTCATCCCAGCAGCCTTGACAACTAGGAACAAAACCCGCAAATGTAAATCGTCACATACTGTTTTCTCCCTTTGCTGTACTAAAATGCTCATTATACAATTAAGGGAAACAAACAGTAAAACAAATGCATGTGAAACAAAGTGAATGGTGTTAGAACTATATTGTATGTGCAGCAAACCAAAACTTATAAATGAAGATAATGAAGCCATTTTAAAAGAATGCTGAAGGTAATTTCCAGTAATGGAATGACCTGCCAAAGAAAAGCACATAAAATATAGCAAAACTAGTTTTACATTAAAGAATAAGAGAGGAGGTAACGACTTCTCATTAGATATATATATTTTTTTGCATAAACGACTAGAGTTAGTAAATAGATAATCTAATGATGTTTCAGATCATAAGAAACTCTTCATAAAACTTTGTAAGACTTTCTGAAAATTTTCTGAGCTTTCGAGATTAGGTAAAGCCCGAGAAAATGCCCTTGGTTCATTTCCCCCAGTGCATATAAATTACGATGAAATAAGTTCATCCTAATTTCTTTAAAAGAAACTGGATTATATAAATGAATATAAAGTATATAAATGAATATACCAAAATGTGTTTTTAGTGATTTTTTCTCTCCAGGTTATGGGAGTTAAGAGGGGCTTTTTTTTCTCTCTATGTTATTTAGGATTATTTGAATTTTATAAAATTCTGATGTACCTTTTTATTATAAAAATGTGTTACGTGAAGGAAGGAATTACACAATTTAAGCGGCTCTTCATTCCGCCATCAGAGATAGCTGGTATAGCTTGACCATATCATCATCTGCCCCTTTGAACAGCATGGTACACACAGATTAGAAGAGATAATGCCAGACATGTAATTACAAACTATAAACACTGCTTGGCATTTTTATTTTTTAAAAATTGGCTTGTAGTAGACAGTTGTTTTACAATACTACAGCAATTTAAGTACTTAACAATACCACTGCTAAAATTTTTGGAAGAGTAGAATTTATTCTAAAATGAATTTAACATCTCCTTTCTACTCAGGGAAGTCTTTTTTTAACTTGTTTTCAATTTAATACACTGGTATCAAAATCTTATAATTAAAAGTGCTGAGATGCCCGAAAGTTAATGAAGAATGCAGTAAGCACACTGCAGAATGAACATTTTTATGGCTCTTGCGCACAGAGCACTTGAAGCTAATTATTTTCAGACCAGCCAGTGACTGAAAGGTTTTCCTGACAGACTATTCACTTTTATGACCCATGGTGATCCCTTCTTACTCAAAATCCATGGAGCTGCCTCAGAGCTAGTTCTCGGCTTTTCAACTTTTGTGGCTTGGAGAGGCATCTAATGAATTAATTTTAAGTTTTCACTGAACCATATCCTTTCTCAACGCGATCTTACAATATCCAAGGCCAGGAAAGGGATGATATGAAACTTAATTTTCCAGACTGCCCAGCATGGATATTCACAGAAACAGAGCAGTCCTAGGCCTGCACACTTGGGACCAGCCGGAGAAAGCTAAAGGATTTCAAGCTTACTTACAGTCCCAAATCTCTGCTGTGGGGCCATCAGAAGACAAGGGAGCTGGATGATTGACTTATTACCTTCTTCAAGGGATGCCTAACTTCCTGTAACACACTTTCACGTACAGAATTTTGTCTTTTTTTTCCCCCTCAAAAATTGATATAAACTGGCTGGCATTTTCTGTAAAGATAATTTACAGGGCTAGCCACTTTTTTTTTTTTTTAACCATTTAAGCACATTAATTTTAATTTTCCAAGGAAAAAAATAAATGGAAGTTTGAGTTTATAGTCATATGTAATGATAGTATAAGTACACATGTGTCTTAATTTAGTAGAGCTTTGGGACTTAAAAACACCCAGTTTACTCCCTACAAAGTAAATAAATCAAACTAAATAAGCTAAAATCAATCAAGCATTGTTATCTACATGTTGCAATAATCTGAACTGAACATTCTGTGGTTGAATAACTATGATCAAATTATTCTCTTTATATCTTGAAGTCTCATCCTGTACCTTGAATTACTTTTTCATTCTTGTAAGTTTATTAAAATTAGTCCTAGTAAACTCTGCACTCTTTGAGTGTGAAATAGAATTTTTATCTTAATTTGTGGTTAAATTTTAAATATAAACAGCAATAATTTGTCCCTCTTCCCTTGACTCTTTCAGATGCAACATACTTATACCCCCTTTCAAATAGCGCATCCAGAGAGATTGCTAATATAATTTAGTGCACTGGGATGGCTAACTCCTTCAGTTTATATGGTGGACAGAGAAGTGCTTGTCACTCTTATCCCTGATAGTTCATTGGTTAACTAGCCAGTTATGCCTTGGGCTATGGTCAGTAGGAAGCATGGCTAATGAGGGATTAGGTACCTCTGAAATATGCTTGGGAAGTGAAAGCAGAGAGGTCCTACAGTAGAGCTTAGAGAAAATGGCCTAAATGTTCTCGCTACCGTATGGTATTGTATTGCATAAGCCACTAATTTTATTGTTTGGAGATGCTTTTACTTTATCAACAAACCCTTTCAGCAATAAAGAATTATTTTTAAAAATAATTCGGTAAAAATTTAGGTACTAAATTCCATTTCTCATGAAAACTGATGACCATGTAATGCGTATAAAATGTTTCTAGACATTTACTTTTCCACTGTAGATCCCTAAGGAGGCTGTAGCAATATTACTAACCACTTGAAAGTCAGAAAACAATCTGTTTAAGAAACACTGGCAACTCTTTCAAGACTTAGGAGATATTTTCAGAAGACCGTACCCAAAGTTGACAGCTGAACAAGTGAGGCTGTATAAGGTGTGTTTGTATAAGTTAGTGAAGTATGAGTTCTCATTTACATTAAATTCAAATTAATGTTGATTGTTTCAATTTCAAGTTATTCTGTAGATATGCATAAAATAAAGTGATTGTTTTTAATATGTTTGCTCTAAAACTGGCATTTAAAAAAATGTTTGCTCTATTAGCAAAGATCAATTTCACAGATAAGTTATGTCGATTTTATCTTGGTGTCAACAGATACATTAAATAAAAATGAATTAATAAAACATGTTTTAGTAATGTTTTATTAATTCATTTTTATCTAATTGATGAAATAAAACTTTTTGTAAGTTTATTCTCTTGAAGGTGAAACATCCATAATTATTGTGGGTTCTCTAATTCAGTTTAAAGTTCAATGTTAAAGATAAATTAATTTTGTAATAATAGCACAAATAAATACTTTGGAGATTGTCATGGTAAAACAATGTTTTTACCACATTAAGAAATCCTTAATGCAGAAATTTACTTGGAACTGGTTATAGTGCACACATAGTCATAATCATGCCCACACAATTTGCGCCATTCAACAAGTCAAAAAATACTCTGAGGCTATAAAGATACACTTACACTGTTACAATGATAGAACTACATATTTTTTGGACAAAACAGATGTTGAATAAAAATTCTACAGAAGAGAAGTGTGCACTTTCTTCCTTTGCTTCCTGTCATCCATAGACTCTTAGAATATAGGAATTTTTGAGCCTTTGAAGAACTAATTCTGTAAATGAACACAACTATCTTGTAATGTTATAGAAAGTGTTTCATAAAGTGTTCTGTATCATTGAAAATTAGAGAAATGTTTAATAAAAGTACTCATGAATGGAGCACCAAAATCTTTAGTGTTTGAAGTTTTAGGTAATTGAAATTATTGAATTTTTAAAAGCTTATACACAGAGCAACATTAAAATACACAGAGCAACTATTCTTTCATAAGAATAGTCTTATGAAATCAAGGAAGAACAAGCTCAAAAAATGTATAAATATAGTCTTTAAATCCTATAATTTTCCATTGTAATATTTTGACCTGTGGGAAGACTCTTGGAACATCTGTTTTATATTGAATAAAATTTAAATTCTGTGGTTAAGAGGAATAAAATTTACTCACCTATGATTTAGCGGCATCTAATTTTGGCATTCAAAAGAATTATACAGATAGATAATTTAGTTGACAAGTTTGGTTTGGTTGAAAAATTATGAAAAAAAAGAACAATGAAAAGAGGTAATAGAGGGTAAACTATGAAAATATTTATGCTGAAATATTTATACATTTTGATATAAAAATTAGAATTGAGACTGTCTTCTATTTAGCAGAATTTGCTCTGCAGCTAATGGGAGTCTTAGTATCTCTAATGAATGCATTCTCAACTAAAAGTCATGGAATATAAAAAATTAATTAAAATCATAAACAAATGTGTTAAGTTGTGTTAAGTTGCAAATACAACTTTGCAGAATAAAAATGTAACTTTACAGAAGATTGCAGCAATTTTATGAAAAATAACATCGTATTGCAAAAATATTTCTTCAGAGAAATATAAGCAACATAGTATTAGAGACATATAAAGCTAAGGAACTAAAAGTATATCGATGTGCATCAAGAATAACTTTTGTTTTCATAAAATTTTTAAATTTTACTTTAATGTTTGGAGACATAGATATTATATTTTAGAATCAATTTTAATTTTGAAAATTATTTTCGAACAGGTCCACTTATATATAACATAATTGATCTACAATTTAAGATTTCAACAATTTTATACTTTAAATTATTTTAGCGTTCCCCTATTCCTAATTTAGTTGCCATGACCACGTTACAATCACAGATAATATTAGCTGCTCTCTACCTTATTCATATCATTGGCTCATTATCTCTCGAAGGAGCATATTATCATCCCTGTTTTATAATGAGAATACTGAGGAGCAGGGAACTTATGACCTGAGATCACACAACTAGTTAGTGGCTCAATCTAACTGATTTTATAACCCAGGATTTTTGACATTTGTTAGGAATAGGATTCTCTTACCATTTCACTCAGATTGTCTTTCAAAGACCCCCCGATACCATAGTAATTAATTGACATTCAAAATTAAATTCTTTAAACAATTGCAATTTAAATACATCGTGATTCATAGAAAAATGTTCTCAAAACGTCTATAAATTTGTAATTTACCTAACAAATTTCATACTTTTTTATATAAATATTTGGAACAGTTAAACACAACAAAGCTTCTGGAGCACTGAAGAGGATCAGTAGTATGGAAAGTACTAGGCATATTCAGATTTTAAAATCAATTAGTATTTTGGTAACAAAATAATCAACAAGTAAATTGCAATAATTATATAGGAGCTCTAAGATAAACAACTGCTGGCAAATAAAGTAAAAAAAAAAAATTGTAGCTGCAAAGTTTTATAAAAGAACAAACTCCAGAATGCGTAAGACTTCCCAAAATGCTATCTTGCTTTCTTCTTTTTTAACCCATACTTTCTATTTTGTTTAGCCATTTTGCTGTTTTAATTAAAAGTTAAAATACTGTGGACAAAATGTTTAACATTTGACAGACAATGTTCAAGTAATTACACTGACAAAGTTTGGTACTTTCCCTGAGAAAGTTAAAGCAATGTAGGAGTTTAATACTCTCCATGAAGAAATATGTGTTTAACTGAAATGTCAGAATTTATGGGTTTGAGTCTCAGGTCAAAATGGTATAAAATAAAAATGGCCAGGAACTCACAACATTTTCCCATTTAATATGTATAATGTGTTCCTAAAACTTCTTTGAATTGAGGACAGTATGGTTAAATAACTCTAAAAAGTATTATTAAAAACAGAAATAATACTAAATAGTATGTTTTAAAAAGGTTGAACATAAGATGTAGTACGATAGTAAGTGACCTTGTGTTTTATTGTTTTATGTTATATGCATTTCTCTCTTTTTAAGATATCCTCCTTTTTTCTTTTAGTAATAGGAGTATAAAACTACACCTAAATTTTAGTTCCATCACTTATTAGCAATACACTCATCATGTAGTTTCCTAATCTACATGAGTAGAATAATAATGCCAACTTTACAGGATTATTGTAAAGATTAACACTAAGCGTCAGACACCCGCCCATCAATCAAGAAAAGATAGTTGTTATTTTCATGATTGCATTTGCAGGTTTCCATTATGACACTTGCTTCATAGCATAATGGAATTGTAGAGGTCACCCAGACCAATCTTTACACCAATGCGGGAATTTCTTCCACAGCATGCTTCGAAGGAAATAAATATTTTAAGGGAAGTTGTCATGTGGAAAGAGAATGTTTATTCTGTTTTGCTTGAGAGAACAGAACTAGGAAGAGTTAGGTAAAGTTTCACAGAGTATGATTCTGCCTCAACCAAATGAAGAATAATCTTGACAACCAGAGCTGGCTAATAATGAATTGGGTTGTTCTAAGAAATTGTGAGTTCCGTAGCATGGCATGTGTCCAAGTAGAAGCTGTCTGGTACTAGGTCAGACTGTAGAAGGGGATGTAAGTTTATATGATCAAAAGTGATATAAGATGACACAGACATGCTTGCATTTAATTTTGGTTTTCTTTTCCTTCCTGAAATACATGGGCAAGACCAAATTCATCGATTTAAGATTACGACTGATTCTCCAGATTTATTTCTTGTAAAAATCCAACCAGTTTCATATCATAAAATAATAATTG
>NW_011888981.1:1860588-1886165 GCF_000151845.1 Pteropus vampyrus
AGGGCTGTTGTGTGATGTCAGCTGTCAATTCAGAAATCTTATCATGCTGATTGCATGTGCCTCTTCAGGAGGTGCCTTGTGATTAAGGGGCATTTCTGTACAGGCAGCAGTTATATGACCTTTAGAACGTGTGGCCATGTAAGGTATCCATCTTTCCTAACACACACACACACACACACACACACACACACACACACACACACACACACACACTTTTTTGAAGATATATGTATATATATATACACACATATATAAATATATATATCTTTATCATATGTCTATCTGAATATGTACACAAGCTTTATTGAAGCAGGCGTTGGCCTAGACCAAAGAACTAGGGTCCTTTGGGTGTCCAACCCCTGTTAAAAGAACACCTTTATTGTCAAGCCCATTGAGAAGAGGGCTCCTTTTAACACAAGTCACTTGGACCCAGAATTCAGAATCCTCAGACTTTAAAGCATGATAAAGAACTGAGAACTTTTTAGTCAAGTGTGTTTTGTAGGGGTCATGGGTGTGTATATTAATGGAGGCTGCTGGGATGGGGAAAAATGTCTCAGGGAACAATCTGGTATAAGGAAGGAAAAATAATTTTTCTTCCATCCTTCTAGATTCTTGGCTGAGAACCCCTGTAACAAAAGACAGATTAACAGGAAGAAAACAAACAGAAGTTTTATAAGATGACACCTCCTGTATACATGGGAGAGACCCAGGAAAAATGAGTAACTCCCCAAAAGGGCAAAGCCATCACTAAATACCATCTCCAGCTAAAGATGGGGTGGGGCAGTTCTAGGAGGTTACCAGGGGAAAAAAACAGTAAACAAGGGTAAGAGTTAGGCAGATTTGTGTCTTTGCCTTCCCCAGTGATAAGAGTTTCAAGTGATTTAGTCACTTTCCTCTTCTCCATAGACAGGAAGGTACCCTTACAAATGGAGAGCTCCCTTATAAATGTAAATTTCTCTTACAAAAGGGTAATTTCTACTCAGTTTAAGAGCTTCTCCAGAGTCTGCTGTTTCTTAAAAGTAATCAGCCTAAAATTATCCTTATGACAAAGACGCATTTGGGGGACAAATTCTGCTCCACTTCAGAATGCTTTACTCTACTGATAATTTCTGATTTTAGGCTACATGTTGCCATACTGGAGAAGTATTTGTTTTTCAAATCAATGTACATTTTATTTCCTTTTTAACATTAATTCAATTTGAGAGGGGAAAAAAATAAAGCTTTATTTTGGGGGAAGAGCAGAGTTATTAGCATTTTATCCATTTCCTCATTTATTTGCACAAATATGAAGTGCCTTCCATAAACCAGGCACCATGCAAGTCACTGGAAACACAATAAAGAACAAAACAGGGCTCTTCCTTCTGGGTGCACAGCATAGAAAGAGAGACCCACATTAATCAAATAATTGTACTTTATTCTTACATTTATTTAAAAGGCATTTACTGAGTAGCCATTAATATTTTCTTCATATAAATTCTATGGCCTGCTATTACTATTCTTGGGTTATGCTGGTGGAAAATTGAGATGAGGGGAATGGTTTCCTCTCATTTATTTAAAGTTCTGTAATTGGAGCACGTTTTTCAGTATTACTCAGGCCTGGATTTTAATTCTACTTCTGCTGCTTCGGGCCTGTCCCTTACCCAACCCTTCTTCCTCTATTAATCTCATTTCATGCCATTCTGCTCCTCCCTCACTACGCTTTAGTCACACAGCACTAACCATTTTTAAGTTCCTCGTGAAGCTCTTAAAATACTCAGGAAGCTTGTGATTCTGTCCCTGTGCAGTATGCCATTCAGATAAGTATCATCCAACTAACAAAAGCAACTTAAAAATTACTTGCATTTATTGAATTTATAAGAATACCAGAGGATTGATCAGTTGATAATTCATGGCAAAAATCAGAAATAATTTTTTCCATCTCTGCATATACACATGTACATATGTACCCACAATCCCCAAGGAAATATTTGCCCGCAAATTTCTCTTTTCCATTAACTCACAACTCCATTCCAAGTCCCCCTCAGCCAGACTACTCATGATCTGCCTTACTGCTTCTTTTCCCACACATCGATCCTTGAATTATTTGCCTCTTTGCCAATGACTTGGCTTTTACAGTGAAAGGCAAACCTGGAACCTCAAGGCTTCTTCTCTCATCCACTCACTGTTGCTGCCTGATAGTAGCCGTGAAACTCAGCTTGCACAACCCATTTCCCTTTGAGTCCTGTCTAATGTTAAGAGGGAAGACTTGTGATTTTTCATCTTTTAATCTCTATCTTTTATCCTTGCCACACTTATGTGGTCAAAGCTAAGCTCTTTGATAGTTGTACTTTGTTCTTCCCACCTGGAAGTCTTACATGTTGTCTCTAACTCACCATTCTGTTTAACTCCAAGTTGGACTTCAAATGGAATCTAAATGTAATTTTTTTCCCAAAAACTATTCCCAGAAGCTTCAGCTGGAGCTAACTATTAAAAGATAATGATTATCTCAGGGCACTTAGTAATTTTCTTATATAGCACTTATAATAATTGTAGCTATATAGTTACAAAGTCACATATTAATGTCCCCTCTTCCCCCATTCTAAGATACAGCCTGACAAGAGCCACACATTGTGCCCTTCTAGGGGACTGCCAGCCATTCACACTATATTCTATGTGAATGGATGTGTAAAAGCAAAACTGCACCCCACCAGTTAAACAGGCAAAGAAGACTTTATTTAAGACAACTTCAATAGGGGAAAGAGGTGAAAATCAATTCTTATTGAAACAAAAGGCAGGAGAGATTTTAACCACTAGGGCAATCTAGGGAAAAAGTACGGGAGGTCCATAGGAGAGGAGGGAATTGCATTAATGTAATTAGGCCCTCTGTGTTTGCTAATTGACACTTATGCAAGTTGGGCTCCTATCCTGTCACAGAGACTAGGAGATAGGAGCTGTATCTTTCTTGATGACTAGATTTCAAAAGGATGGCTCCAGTGTAACACAACATCTGACACACAACAGATAATAAATGTTGAATTCATGAGTGAATCCATTCATATTAGGGATGGTAACAATACTACCACTTAATATTACTATGAAACCCCTTTTGGATATTGCATCTAAAGACCTCAGAATAAGGACTAAAATGTAGAAAGCACTCAATATCTGTATTTTTTCCTTTTTTCTTTTTTTTTCTCATCAAAACCACCTTAAAAGAATGAGACTGAAAGACTTTGAAATTTCCTATTGCAGACTCTACCCACTTTTCTATCTCCATCCTTTCAATGAAGGGATTTAATTATAATATGAATCACATTTTAAATTGTCTTGAAAAGATCATTCAGCATATTTTATTCACTGAAAAAATCATAGATGAAATAAAAATGCATTATTATAGCAAGTGTATATTTAGGTGGGCACTGGATGACAGAAATCTAGATATTTCCAGAGGAAAAACACAAAGTTGTTTTTTAAACAAACAAAGGTCAAAGAGTTTATTTTTAATTCAATTACAGACTTTGAAGCTGAGACTGAGCTACAGACATGATTTGTCTTCCATTTAGCAAAATGTTTGATTCATTAGCTCATGAAATGTTAATTACTCATTTATTCTAAATTAGTTTAAATATGAGTTCCCCATGGGCTGACAATTGTCTAAATTCTACAGCAAGTATTAAAATATGCCATGCGTACCCTGTACCATTTCTACCACGCTGCTTAGTGAAGACATCTAAATATTCCTTTTTCTAATTACTATTGGTCCTGAAGGAATTTCCCTGATGCAACAGGAAGTTAAGAATGTCATTTGTATAAATATTATTAAATGTGTGCACTCTCATGTATGGAAACTGTTTCCACATCCAGTTTAATAGCTATTCTACCACTGACTTGTACTGTGGACACCGTCAAAGAGGCGGTCAGCATTATGGTTATGAGCCCAGTTCCAATCCCAGTTCACCCTTCACTAGCAATGTGACCCTGAGCAAGTAACAGCCTACCTGTGACTCAGTTTCCTCACCTCTAAATATAAATAATAATGTACTAACTTCACAGGAGTAATTGGAGGGGTTATAAAAGATACTGACAGCCATGCTCGGAGCACAGCGATTATCCAGAAAGTATTAGCTATTATTCTGCTCAAAGAATTCCAGGGTGAAGTAGGCCTGTTCTCCCACCTCAGTAATTGGATATGGGTTTGTTTAGCGAAGAGTCATTCTTTGGGAGACAGAAATTTCCATTAAAACTTAATGCTCTGACTTTTTTATCAAATGAAGGGATGCTGTGTTATTCTTTGTGGTGTTTCTTCATTCTTTCCTAGAGGGTTTAGTTTCTTTTTCAGAAGACGTGCTTATCTAGAATGGATTCTACCCTCCTACAGCCTGACTGCAAATTTCAGAAAACGAGTCTTTGTCTTAACGGCCTCGCTGAGTTCTCTCCTGATTACTCCAACCCAGGGAAAATTCTCTCTCCTATGAACACTAGTATTTGGCCTACTATTTAGACTTCATGTGTGTCTCAACTATGTCCTAGTTTATGCCAGTGTTTGCACTGATTTATCCTAAAGGCACAGTATTTTAAGTGTACAAACCTTATTTCTCCAATTGCACTGTGAGTTCCCTCAAAAGTAAGATTGAGTGATACAGTTCTCTGAACTTCCTCAACACCTGACATAGAGCTGTCTTTTGTTATAGAAACTAAGCAGAGAACCTAGAAGGATTTTTTTTTTTTTAAAGATTTTTTCTCCCCTGTAGACTCAACCAGGGACTTCTTACTATGTCTACCTTGTGTGTGCAGATGAGACATCTGTTTCTCCTCAGGCTCTTTGCCTGGACCATTCTCTAAACTTTTAACTCAAACTGGAGACTTATCTGTGCCTGCATTGAAGCTACTTTGTATGTGATTTCTGTTAAAAATTTAAGACAGTTCAAACTGCGATGCCATCCTTAGCCAACCTCCATATTGTACTTTAATTCTGTTGCTGTACTACTTGGCCTCTCCAATCTGAATGTGCCAATTCTCATCCATTTTCTATTTTCTGGAAACCAATTGTTCACAGAATATTTTCTCCCCCTGGCTCTTGTTTGAGGATATCATTTCCCCAGAAGCTCTTTTATGTTAAGCCTATTGATTTTCCAAAATCTCTGGTTTGCTACATGATAAAAAAACAAAAGCAAAAACAAAAACAAAACAAACAAACAAAAACTTCCTTGTTCCCCAGTGCTTTTCTAGTGCATTATGCCTCCACTCTCCTGTATCATCCCCAGTGTTCTGCCTTCAGACATCTGGTTACACCACCCATATCTCCAACCTGGTTCCTTTTGCTTTCTAACCTCCTGGTTACCCTCACCTATTAACTGAAGACCTTAGCATCTGGCTCACATTCTTCTCTAACTTCTAAATATTTAAACCTAAATGGTTATTTCTGTGAAAACATTTTATTATATGCCTATAATATTTTTAAGGTTTTTCAAAAGACATGAAACTATTTTCAATTGATCAGCATTCCTTACAATCAACAGAGAGAACAAATAAACTACACAGAACCAATACCTTAAGCATTATTGGGAGACAGGGAAATGCAACTTTACAATCACCTGTAAATATAGAAACAACAAACAAAAACATTCCAATGGCCTTCTCACTGCCAGCTCTGTGCTGCAAGTCTTTGTACTAACAGAGGAGAGAAGGCTAACAATTCCCCATAAGTAAGAGCAGAGCAGAGCAAAGGACTGAGATGCAGCATACACAAAACCATACTCAGAAAGAAAATGCCCAACAATAAATGATAAAATAGTGAACATACGTCAGAATTTCGTAGTTCATAGAATCAATCATTAAAAATGAAACTTAAAAGTGTATAGGAACAGAAGTGGCAGCTTCAAAAATGTATTGCTTCCAGAAGAGAATCAGATATATTAAGAAGGATATAACCTTTGGAGATGGAAACAGTAAAAGGAAAGTAGAAAATAAGAGCAAAAATAAGGATCTTGCAGAAATGAAAGAGAAACATGAAATGAAAGAAATGAAAGAAATAATCTACTTGAGGATGAGATGCATCCAACCCAAGATGACTGAAAAAATGCTGACAAAGAAACTACTGATAATTATTTCAAGAATATTTCATACTTTCATGAATGTGTTTCATTATTCATTCATGAGTGTTTCATGTCTTCTAAGAGTAAAGCAAGGATAAGGTTATGGGTAGCATAGATATGTATATATGTATGTATATATGTCTGTGGGTGTGTGTATTTACTTTCATGTATGTGTATGTGCATGTATACACATGCACATATTCCCTAGTCTATCTGGTCTGCTGAATGGTACAAGAACAATGACACCACAGTCGGAACGAGCATACTTCTTACTCAGATCTTGGTCTCTGATATCAATTTCCACTAAAAGGAACCAGGGCTGCTAAAAGCGGATGTTTCAAGGGCAGAGGAAGGTTAAGTACAAGATAAGTATAAGTTTGAAATATTGTGTTATGACAGAGTAAAGAAATAGTCAAATTATAAAAATATATATATACATAATATAAATATTATATATATGGAGAGAGAGAGAGAAAATTCATTATAAAGTATATAGTAAAATGTTAACAACAGATAAATCCGGATAAGAGGTATATAGGTGTTTTTTGTGCTAGCCTTATTCATGTATCTCTTTTGTAAGTTTGAAATTATTTTCAAATAAAAGTTTATAAATTTAAAAAGAAACAGTCCTCTTAAAAAGTTTGCCAGGGATGTCAACTTCCTATTGAGAGGAGGAGTTAATATATTTTTTTAAAGCCTCAATAAGACATGCCAGCTCCCATTTGACCTCTGATATCCAAGTTGTAAAATGTTTGCAGGTCAACCATGAAGAAGATGGAGAAAAATAACATTAGACATTATATGCTATTGAAGGACTTGATTGATTGTAAAGACTGTATAATGATTGTAAAGAACGCTAATAATTAAGCATTTCCAAGACAGTTTCTTCATCGATGTTTCTTTTGCTATCCACTGTGTTAAATGTCAACAGCAAGAGCCCTTGAGTCTGTGAATTAGATGACAGGGAGGCAGTCAGAAGATATCAGTAACTTCTCTGACACTAGAACTTAGATTTGACCCATAAAAAAAAGTTTTGTTCAATATCTTAATCTAAGAGATGCATAAGAAATGTCCTTGTAGGTCTGAAATCCAATTAAAAAAAATCAGTTCATTTACATCAGAACTCAGTTCATTCATAGTTGTGTTATTTCTATCAACTTTTTTAAATGGCAAACAATATTTTCTTTTCTTGCAAAATATTAAATCCTTCAAAGATTCTTTATGAAATATTTTAAAACCATTCTGCACATCACACAGTCTTGGTGTGGCTTTTTCAGAGTTTTATATATACAAAAAGGCATTCATTCTCAAATCTAGATACCAAAGTGTTTCTTACCCTCAGAGGTGCAAGTATGCTCTGTCATGTTAAAATGGCTAGAATCATGCATTGGCTGAACATGAGTTTTCCCTTGACAGCAATTTTACTTTATGATTAATCAACTTTTGTATATTATAGTGATTCTAATTAGAATGGACAGGCATAGTGTGGTGTATACACATGGATCGAATCTAAGGACTCCTTTTGTAATTCTTTTGAGTCGTTTTTTTACAACTGCTTTGATGTTATTTAGTGGTTCCTCTTATCTGATGTGTTTGAACTTCAAGATAACATTGACTTATGGTTCGTACATCTAATAATAAATCACTTTGGAGACACTATAATTCTAAAGAATCTTGAAGCAGTGAAAGGTTTCTACAGGGTAGTTTTAGGTTACTTTTTCTTTCTATTAAAGAGATATTATTACACGTTGTTTATTCCCAACAATTTAAAAGACAAATCTTGAAGAGCATGGAAACTGCTTCCCTGTCCAACTCCCTCTTGCAACTGTCTCCCAGTTCCTAGGATTTAAACTGGTTGTTGCTGAGGATCCAGTTCCTAGTTCAGCTATTAATACAGTTGGCCCTGAACAATGCAGGGCTTAGGTGCACAGTCTAATATCCATGTATAAGTTTTGACTGTCTTAAAACTTATTCACGGGGGATCGGTTCCAGGTATCCATGGGAGATTGGTTCCAGGACCCCCTGTGGACACCAAAATCCATATATGCTCACATCCCCTATATGAAATGGCATAGATCAATGAATACAGTCAGCCCTTTGCATCTGCAGACTCTCAGCCGCAGAAGGAAAATAGTATAGGTATTTATTGAAAAAATTTGCATATAAATGGACCTGCACATTTCAAACCCATGCTTTTCAAGGGTCAACTGTAATTGAACAACCAGTTGTAGTTTATAAATAATTAGAAAAAAAAAGAAAAATAACAGTTCTTGAGACGATGTAAATATTAGGGGCTAGGACACAGCATGTTCCTCATAACTTACAAAGCCTTCTGAGCTGTTTAAATTGCTGATCATCTTAGAAGGAAAAAAAAGCAATTAGAAAACTTGCCAGATGTCATTTTAAAAAGTGACATTTGACAGCAGAGCATGTTTTCAGGCTAAGATATGCTCATTGACTATCAATAATAAAATGTGTCCTTTGGACATGTATTAAGATAATTCTTTAAAATCAGCTTGTAAGATCATAAAGACAGAAGCATGGAGCTGCTAATCTCACACCTTGCCTTTAAACATGCATTTCTAAGAATTTCTAACTGTAAGGAGGTAATTTTCTATCCCAGCATTTCTTAAAGTAAGTTTATTAAAATACCTATTATATTGAACAAAAAGCTCAATATAAACTTCAGCATAGGTAATATTACATCATTGTAATGCTGGCCAATACTGTACACGCAATTACCTTACACTAGAGTCTCAATTTGCATAATACCCTTTTGAATATTAAAGACTCAGAGAGAATTATTGAAGTTAAAGAGAAAACTGTTCAACTCTGTTTAAATAAGGATAAACTTATGTGCTTATGTAAAGGCATTCCTGGTACAAGTGCTATACTACATAACCCCCTCCACTTCTACTTCAATGCCAAATTTGGTTAAATTAACTTCCTATATAGAAAAGTTCAGGCTTAATGATAACAAAGTTTCAAATGAAAGTCTATTCCAGTGTGGAATCATTGAGGACCAAATCCCTTTCTTACAGTGAATTTCCTCATAATAAAAGAGCACCCCCTCTTCTTTTGATTTCCATAAGTGAGTCCATCAGAACAGGGCCAGTCTTACAGATATCTTGTCAGTTGGAGGGGCCATGAGAATGGAAGTCACAAACATCTAATAATAGGGACTGAAATTGCCCAGATTCTGTGCTCTGAAACCCATTACCACATTTAGGAACAGTTCACACAGCATCCCAGGAGCTGTTTCCAGCCAATGACTGATCTCAGCATGGATACTAACACAGGTCCTATGTTGGAAGACATGGTTCTCTGATTCCAGGACTCTCTGATGACCTCACCAAAACTACAGTAGACTACACAGCTGACTAGGGCACTTCTTCTCCCTTTCCTTCCTTCTCTCGTACACTTGGTCAGATTTGCATTGTGGTCTGAAGGCTCTTCCAAGACTTCTCTGGCACCCTCCCCATTTTCTCACGCAAAGTTTCTCCCTAATAAAATTCTTGCATATTTAATCTCATCTTGGCATCTGCTTCTCAGAGAATCTGGATGAACACAAGTGGTACCAGGAGTGGTTCCAGAAAAGGCAGGAGAATGGGGAGTTAGCACCAGCTCGCCCACTAACTGGCGGATGAAGAAGACCCAATCTCGGTTGGTCAGAGGTGCAGATAGGCCATGACACAAGATGGTAGCACATTTGTTAAAGATCTTACTGATGGTGATCTAAGAAAATGTACTGTTGGAGGGGAGTACTGTGTCAGGTGCAATGTTGCAGGCATTTGAAAATTATGGGAACAGTATCTACAAAGAGAGCCAAGTTGGCTGATTACTTTAAAACTGCACTGATGGCATGCAGAAAGATAATGAGAGCCTGAGGATCTATCAGCAAGCACCTAATGGCTACATGTGGGAGCCAGCGAGCTTCCGTGGTAACTTACAAAGATGCTCTTTTGTTCTACAGTAGAAGGACAGGCAGTTACATGGCAAACTGGAGACCTAATTGTGTTTCAGAGCACCAGACACTTGAATGCTCAGTCAAGGCAGGTCTATATGTAAAGGTCAGGGACCTGATGGGGGAAATCTTGAGTCACAAAAAATAAGATTGGGACTCTAGGTGGGAACTTTTGAAGAAGTTTGCTCTGCAGTACTCTGGACTCTGGGCTTGCAGAGGTGGCCTAAACTTCTTCAGGAGAAGCTAGCATTTCTGCCATCCTGGCAAATGCTAAAGAAGCCTCTCCTGACAAAGCAACAGGTGATTCCCAAGGAATTGCTCCCACCTCTGTTCCAGCACTCCAGGACAATAACCAGGGTTAAATTCCAAGCAAAACCCTGCTGGGGACCAGCTGGGCTATATACTTTAAAAATGCAAAAACTAGCTACATGTACCAGCAGGAGCCAGAGGTGTGCACCTGGGATTGGACTTTGGATGTGCAGGAGTAAGAGGTGGGAACGTAAGACTGGATAGCAGGAATTCATCAACTCAAGGGCCCTTTTCAGGGTACAGGACCCAAGAGAATGGGGAAATCTTGCTGCTAGAGAGGTTCTCAAAAACATGGAGGGAAAAAAGTGAAAGAGAAATGCCTCGCCTCCCCTGGCATAGATAGAGGAAGGAATAAAGACACTGAGGAACATGGGCATGCTGCAGTGGACATGCTAAATAAGGCCAGGCGACCCACCAGAGGCTTATGCTCTAGAGGAAGACCCAAAGGACAATGTATTCACCAAGGCTATCCAGAATGTGTACAGGAGAAGACACGAGCATCACTGATTGCTACAAGCCCAGGTCCCGAGACGAGACCTAGGACGGTAGGTCATAAAGTTGGGCTCATTAACATTCATGAGGATCATGGTGCCTGAAATAATTGAGGCCAGGTGGTGGGGTCAACTCCCAGAATTCATGAAGCCATAATTACCTTTAGCATCAGCAAGGTCAGAGGTATAGCCAAGGAGGATAAAACTGCAAGGGATGTGGGGCTAATAGCGAAATAGGCAGGCACCTAACCAGGTGCTTAAAGTGAGTGAAGGCAATCGCCCAGTAAAAGGTCAGGATCTTTTTATTGTTCCCAGATAAGGACAAAGGCTAAAGAAGTGCTCGAGTTCCTGGAAGGATGCTGCACCACAATGACAAACTTATACCATGGCAGTTGCCCAGTCTCTCCACAAAAATGACGTACTTATTGCATGACTGTATAATGGGGAAAGGTGGAGCAACCAAACATTTTGAGGACTAATGGACACAGGGTCTGAATTTAAGCCCAGAGACCCAAAGCATCACTATGGCTCATTAATAGAATTAAGACAGGGGAGTGATGGCCTAAGTCCAATTCTGTTCTCTCTATGCATTTGGGACCTGAGGAAAGGACAAATGAGTGAGTCCATGAAAAGAGAAGTGGCCCAAGGTGGGAAGAAAAGTTTCTGGGCAATGGCCAACGTCCTGACCAACGGGTTGGGTCACAGAAGGAAAAGGGCTGAAGAATCAGAGACTGAGAGACCTAGGGTAAAGACATGTGAATGGACATATGTGAGTGAGCATCAAATGTGACGGTTTTATATCACATGTTAATGTCCATCAGAAAATATCCACCATAAAGGACACCCTGAACGATCAACTGATAGTGGCTAGGGATGTGAAGGCAAGCTCAATGGTAGGAGGCCTAGGAGACACGGGACCTCTGACATCTGACTCTGGCTTAAGGACCAAGTGATGACCTTGCCAAACATTCCTCAGACTGCCCAGCAGTCAACAATGCTTGAGCCCAGCCTTCCTTTCCTCTCCTTCCCTCGGGGTTAGACTTGCATTGAGATCTGAAATCTTAAGCCTCCTCAAGCTCCCTTCATATTTTCTCCAGCAGCTACTTCACCTAATAAAATGTTTGCATGTTTAATCCTGTCTTGGCATCAACTCTTGGAGGATGCAATCTAACACAGTTACCCTTTTCTTTCATGCTTCTAGCCTCAATAACAAAATCTCTTTAATCTTTCCTCCTATTAAATACTTTTCTTTAATTATGCATGTTGATTTTCTCTGGTCCCTCTGCAATTGTAACAAACCAACTCAATTTTGCCAGGTTTGGTTAGGCTCACTCCCAGCTTCCTGGGAAAAGAAAAGAACTCTAGTGAGAATTCCACACCACGGCTGGATATCCCTTTTACACCTCCTGAAAAGAAATGCCATGAATCTTTTAACAAGATTTCTATTAATTCATGAGATCTTCAAATGTTCTCGTATTGTTCTTGCCCTTCTCCTCCCCACCCCCACCCCCCTGCTTCTTTTTCTTCATCATATTTTCAACTTGTGAGTTCCTGCTGGCATTTTTAAGCTTTGCCTCCCTAGTGAAAACAATTGTATCAGAAACATTAAATCAGAATTTTTGAGCAGCACACCTAGTCTCGCTAGCTAACTGTTTAAAAAACAAATCAGCAAGATGGAAAAACATGAAATAGTAAGAAAAACAATTGTTTTCACCCTATTCTATTCCCTTCATTATCAGTCCTGCTCATTGCTTTTTTTTTTTTTTGAAACAATATGATGTTTGTTGATGTTAAAAACAGGATGCATATCAAGGTAGAAGGCAAAAGTTCTAAAGAGATTATAGTTACTACATTTAAGTCCAATTTTTAAGTAATTCTGCTATTTTTGAACTTTCAAATGATCCTTTGTGAAAAAAGACAATCCTCAAGTAAGTGCACTTAGTGCAAAGGAAGAAAATTCCATTGAAGCTGCTGAAAGCACTGTAGTCTCCTGTTCTCTTCAAAGTTAGCTACTAGAAGGGTGTGGGAGACCTACAGTGGTCAGGTAGAATACGCACATTACTGACGAGCTCTTTCAACAGTCAGAGAACCCTTTGAAATATTTTATACTGGAGCAAGGGCAAAATGAAAACTCAGTTCACTCAGCTTCTCTGTAAAATGCACTGAGCTGAGAATGGGCTCATTTTCATCAACGGTGACAATTAATTATGGGTAACAGATGTTAACTATGAATCTGAAAGGCCATTCAACATGTAATTTATTAAAAAGAAGCTATTTTCCTAGAAGCTAAATTCTCTACAATGTTGACTATAAATGAAAAAATAGTTCAGGAGAACAAAAATGTATTGTGATATTAGCAGAAGCTCAGATCAAATACAACTATCTTGGAGAAAGGAGTCATATACTTAAGCAAGGATCCTACTTTTAGGAGTCTTACATTATTTTGACATCATATTTTAGAGGCATGTTTAATCTATGATGCAGCCAAGTTTACCAAATTATAACTTTTATTATGATCAGCTCCACTTTAGAAATACCACGTTTCTAAAACAGCAAATAATGTGGTCTACTTGCTCTTTTCTTAGGATACTAAAAGTATGTCTTTGAAATTGGGTTAAATTCTTCTCTTCAGTACATATTTAAATGTGATACGGGTGGCTCTGGTCGAGAAGAGGGATATAAAGCTTCCTACTTCTCAAGGGAGCTTTCAGTGGAATGGCACTGGATTGTTTATTAGAACAGATCAGTACAGTGGGTCAACTCCTATTTCACTAGAAGGGGAAAAGAAAGACCGACCTCTTATGTTTAATCATGTTAAATGAACTTATCCAGTTTCTGGGTTTGCTGCCACTTTGCTGATGAAAAGGGCAAATGTGTTTCATTCCTACGTGCCTCTGACATGGAAAGATTATCACCTACTATATCTAGAAGGAAAAGCAAGCTTTGTGACGGATTATGACTCTAAATTTTTTCTTTTCCACACCAGGCACTTTGGACTTCTCTGAAATCCCTGCCAGCTGAAAATATATCCAAAGAGAAAAGATGAAAACGTAACAAAATGTCTACAAAGGAATATTATCTGCAGTATCCCAGGTACTATGCTAGCATTCCTGCCTTTAATAAATAATAAGTAATATTATAAGTAACATAACAAGTAACAAATCTATAAACAGTTTTGAAACATAAGCCAGAGAAGGCAGGATATATTTCAATTTATTTTACTCTCTGGAGTCCGAAATTCTTTGTGAGAACTTTATAAATATTTAAAATGACCATCATGTAAATGTAATTAAAGAACACGAGATGGAGAATATGAAAATTCCTCCTTTCATTTGTGAGGTGGTTGCTATTTCTCCGGTGTATTGGCAGAGGCAACTTAGAAAAGGTTTTCTATTTGTTTATTCTGGGATTGTTAGTGGCTGGCAAGGAGTTGAGTTTTCATTTTTATATTATTCTATTTTATTTTATTATTTGTTCATAAAAGGTGGAGTTGTTTGGTATTTAGTTTCAGGGAGATCACAGAAATCTGGCTAAAAATCTATCTTGATCTGCAGTTCTTTCCCCACATATATTTTCTGGATAATCAGGATAAACCTCATCTCATCCAGTCTGTTCCAGTCTTGCTCAAACCATTCCTCACGGATCCACCTTCCTTTACTTCGGAAGACATCCTACTTGGCAGCCATAGCCCCCAGTCGGCCCTCCCACGTCCTGCTACTTCCTCCCTGCCCCTCGTGCAAAACTCCACCCAACATTCTTCAGATGATTATCATTAATCTTTATTAACCAGAACAGATTTGGTGAACTTTATTCATCCTCCCCAGATCTGGAATGATATGACTTGAACTTGCTAGAGGTTCATTCTATATCTGAGGCAAAAAGAATGCTTTAACAACACTTTTGAACGTTATACATTTTGGCAACGGATATACTTTTAGATGCTTTTATAGCCAAGGTTAATGTCTGGATTTTGCCACTTTCTGTTTTTCTATCTAGAATTATTATTATTTTGTAATTTCACTAGTTGGCTTTCAGAGGACATTTGCATTCTTGGGGAAAGAAAATAAGGTTAACAGGCACACAGTATCTGTGAAAGTAAGGGCCACATGATTTTAGAATTTTTAAATTACAAAGCAACTTGCTGAGTCATTCCTGCTTTTTTTTTAAAGAAAAATGTGAAAAAAATCTGAAAGGCCAGAATTCATGGCAATACTTATAAGAATTGAATGATATATAGTACTAGAGTATTTTTTAATGCTATATATAAAACGGTAATAATATTGATAAAAATAACTCTGCTTATTACTAAATAACTTAAGTCACAATGATTTTATTCCCTCAGATGGCAGAGAAGTTTCCTCCATCTGCATGTTGGTCTAACCCACGTTACTTGCCATGTTACTTCCAAGACCTACCCCATCCTATCTCCCTAACTCTTCTTCACCCCACACTATTGACTCCAGAGCATATATTGTCCCAGTATGGGCCTTCGTACATTTACCCTATAGGTGTAAGATTTGTTTGTTTGTTTTTCTATTTAATTACAAACCACCCCCTACATTCATCTGGCCAAATCTCTCTCTCTTTCCCTCTCTCTCTTTTTTCCAGTCTAATCCAAAGATCCTACCTGAAGTATTTTCCTAGCATGCCAGCTGAAACTTATTTTTCCTCATGCACTTTACCACAGTTTCTCTATTTCAACTAGTGTAACATGCTTCAACAGAGTAGACTAATCACATATATGTGTTTCCACTGACAGGTATACTTCTTGAGGCAAAAATTTATTCCTTTTACAGATGTCCTATTTGTTTATGACTATTAGCAATTTTTTTATATTTAATATTGAGAAAATTTTAAAATATTTATTCATTAGTTTTAAAATAACAATACTAAAGCCATTATGGTACATATTTTTATAAAAAATATATATTTCCAAAACAGAAGACAATTTGTGAATATAGTGGTGTTTTTTATTATTTTGCAAACCTTACTGATGTGTGACTGTATTCTCCCATCTGCTTCTGCATTCAATCTATTGCAATATATTGGTTTGGTTGAAGCATATAAAGAAAATGGGCCTTCACGAAGATATGTCATTGAAAAAATGAGAAGTTAATATCCTTTTCAGAGAATTGTGAATATTCTTTTTTAATATTATGCCAAAACTTAACAGATGGCAATAGTTTCTTAGAGGTTAGTTGAACGTGGAATCTAAAACTGTATTAATAAATTTTTTATACTCTATAACATTAAAATCCATTGATCTATCTTGCATTTTATGCATCTTTTATCCATGTAAGATTTTGTTACATTGTGCATTGGGCGTTCACTGAGTTATGATGTTCTTCCAAAGTCGACACATTTCATCATAATTGTGTTGGGGGCTCCTAAGACCATACTCAGGCTCAATTCACTAGAAGGAGTCACACAGGAATGTGCTTAATTCTATCAGCAACAACATGTGACAGCACATGCAAAGTACTGCCAACCAGAGAAGTTCCCCTGAATCTTGATGGCCAGAGTTTTTACTGGGGAGTCAGTCACGAAGACATACAATCCTCTTATAACTGACTCTAGCTTCTCATCTTCAGCTTCCAAGAGGTCAGACTGATTCAGCATAATCCAGGAACTCAGGGATACAAAACACTCTTTTCGGGCAAGATATTACAAGGTTCATATGTATGTTATCTACTATGAGCTAGTCAAAGGCCAGTTCTTTCTTTGGAATGTGCAGAATTGAACAACCTGCCCTCTGAGTCAAATCTTTACTGCACGATAATATAGCAAAATATTACATTTGTTAATATCATCATCACCAACCTCATCACAAAAATCTTCACGAATTAGAAAGTTGTTAAGCTCTTAATAATAGATATAAGCTTTTCAAAATTTCTTATGTTCCTTTGAAAGTTCAAACATTATCATTGCTAACAAATATTGTTAATTGTTTTCCTTGAAATGACAGGCTCAGTTCCTTCATCACTTTTGAGAGAACATACATCAAAAGCCCAAGTCCAAATAAATAACCAAAATTTGTCTAACAGTTATTCTTCAAGGAAAAAAAAAATGCCATTCAATGAAAAAAGTGGCTAATTTAGCCTGTAAACCAAAGAAGGCTACAATCACTTTTTGTCTTCATAACATCATATTTTGGTTTGCATTAGTAGTACTTTATGTGTATTTCCCATATTAGCACATAAAATTTTAATGAGATGTATTCTAGGGTTGAGATTTAGTAAAATTAATTAGTTTTATTGTCTCATATTCTTAAGTGAAACCAGCTTTTTTTCCCCTGTAAGTTCATGGCAGTGAAGAACACAATAATTACTAGTGTAGTTTACTACCACTGTCTTTCCTCCAATGTTAAGGCATGAGCAATTTTACCCGCCATAGATTTTGCATAATTTGTGCAATGTTAACACAGTAATAAGGAAAAATATTATGATGTTATTAGAATAGTTTTGACCTCATGGGTCTCCTAAAATTGTCTCAAGGACTCTCCAGGCTTACATGGATCATATATCGAGAACTTCTGTTTTAGACAAGTCATTTGTCCCCTCGATAAAAGACATGCTTTCAATAGAGTTTTGTTTAAACCCATAGAAGAATGATGTTTATTTTTGATTCCACTCGAGGAAGTTTAGGTGTTTTAAAGCATTGAATTGATTGGAATAAATGGTCCCTGAAAGTCATAGCCATAGAATATAAAACAATGAAAAAAAATCTTTTGGGCCCCCCAAACTTATATGCTTGTGTTGCACATGTGGTAGAGGAAACTCAAAAAAAACCTGAGCACTGTAGTAAATTGGAAAAATGACCACTATTCCAGCATTATCAAATGTCATATATTCTGAAATTAATTTATAATACAAAACTAGTATAACTGTAAGTCACATAAGAATTGTAAAACTATGATTGAAAGACTGATTTTCACTCCTCCTTTTTCATACTTGTTAAACTTTCATTTTTTGATTCCTAAGAGTTGAAAATATTTTTAATATTTTTCTTGCTTTTCTCTTCTGCTGTCTTTATAGTGAGACATAATTTGGACAGGAGCCATTTTCCTATCACACACTAACTCCCTTCCCCAGAAAATGGGATTGTGTAAAGTTGATTGCATAATGCTGTTGTTTTCATGTGCTGTAGAAAATTTGACTGTTTTCACATGCTGTAGCAAAGTTGATTAATCTACTCACACCCATTATGTCTATATTGTCAAGAAATCCAAAGTAAATTATATAGGGTCATTAATCAAAAGCTAAGGAAAAGATTTATCTTTTTAGATTTTCTTACACTATTCTTTTTTTTTAGCTTCTATAATTGAAATCTAGAAGATTTTGCTCCAAAAGTGGTTAGTTACATTATTCATATTCCCATTTTAAAAGTCTGTTTATAATAAGCACTTTTGATTATTAAAGGTTAAAATATTTGTAGAGACTACCCTTATGCTTGAGCATGATCTTAATTAAGTAGAAAGAAAGCTATCTTTTTTCATAGGAAGCATAGCATCTGTAAATATTATATCTCACAATTAATATATTATGTAAATGGTCAGCAGTTACATATAAAAACTATCATCATTTCTTTGTCTTAAAGAAGATTGGTATGAAGTGATGGATAAAGTTTTCCTTGTTAGCTTATACATGTCCCATACTAAAATTAAAATATAAAAAAGGAAACCTTACATTTTCTCATCTTACAGGCAGTAGAAATGAAAGTGATGTTACTTTTTGTGATATATAACATGCCTAGAATGAGGACTTAGCTCAAAGAACTTTCAAATTTGTAAGATAAAATAACATAAACAATTGATGCAAAATAGAAAATCTGTTATAGGAGAGGACCAAAAAGAGTTTAAAAGTCATAATAATCAGATATGGGTCATTAGGAAAGATTCCTCAACGAGAGTAACATTTGAGTTGGAACCTAAAGCAAGCAGAAAATTGGGGCAGGTAGATATATGTATTTGAAAGGCAAAGCAAATGAGAAGAATGACCTAATAGTAGAAGCAGAAGGAGAAGCTTAGTTTTAATGAGGAATGAATAGTAAAATTTGTATAGAGTATGGAAAGAATATATGTGCAAGAGAGCAGGAGAGAGAAAAGAAAAAGGAGAGGCACCCAAGATGCCTTTTACAACAAATAAATAATTTGGACACACATACTAACGCACGCGCACGCACACACACACAGACACACACACACACACACACACACACACACACGAGAAATAAGCAAAACGAACGAATTTAGATTTAAGGTTGTCAAGGTCAAAAAAAAATGAGTTCATATTTGGATACATATTTTCATCAATGTTTATCAACAGTATGCCTACCTATGTAAATCCTGTCTTCAGATTCAAATAGTTGATTACGTGAAAATAATATTAAAAGATAACTATATTGCTAACTGAATGAGCACAGGCTTTGGAATTAAAGACAGAATGACTCTTGAATCTGCTTCTCTTTCTAGTATACTCGACTCCTCACCTTTCTCTCGATCTCTCTCTGGGTTATGTCATCATCGCTCATGAACTGCAGACCCAAAGTCTGCAGGGTGCCATCATTCTACAGTGCAGGAGACTCTCAGGTGCCTTGGGATGGGTTAGCTTAGATGTAAATGGAGCATTTGAAATTCCATAGTGTGTTTTTTCACTTGACTGTGTACTTGAGTTAAAGCTGCTCAGGAGATCGCAAGCAACATGAGCCAATGACAAGTAACCCAGTAAAGACCCTTGTTTGGTTTTAAGAGTGAATTCCAACCACACAGTCAGAGGCAGGGAGGAGGAGTGACAGTCAATGACAACACCAGAAAATATGCCTATGAATCTTAGACAGATCATGCAGTATTTGGTGGGGTATGTGTATAAAACCTAAAGCGTAAAAGGGAATTGAGAGAATTCTGTGCAGGCTGCCTGCTCAGGTTATATGGCTTATTCCCATTGTAGTAAGTTTTCTAAGATAAATTACATCTTTGATAAAGGGGTCTTATATTTTTCTTCATTAATGTTCTTTGACTTTGTTCTGAACTGTGTCTTATTTATTATAGATATAGGTTTCCAACATATTATATTTTCATTAAACCTTTAATAAGTACTTATTTACCCAATGCCATCATCCCCTAGAGCTAAAAACAATATCGCCAATATTATTAGAACAGTTCTAGATTTGCTTTTAGAATTGGGTCCTGGAAAAGAATACATATCAATCATTTAATTTGATAATTCATGTAATTGATTTTTAAGTTGGAACAGGTCAGCTCATCTAGAAGTGAACAACTGATTTACTGAAAAACTGATTAACAAGAGTTAGAGAAATATACATCATTTAAATAGAGTTTGTTTGGTAATGATAGCAAACCAAACTTTAAAACTCTAAACATGTTTAATTAAAATAGTAATTTTTGCAGAGCTATATTTGAACAGGCAATACAGTTCCAGCAATTATCTATAGTTATGCAGCTCCAATCACAGAATAATAGAGGTTTCAATGTCACTAAGCATAATAAGGATAATTACTCTTCCATTATTCTGATGGGCATGTAATTAGCAACTTAAAAAAAACTTGCATAGGAATATAACAGCCATGGTTCCAATAAAGGCAGTGTAAGCAGCTGGATTAGTTGTATTGTAGTTAAAACTAACCTTTTTCATTGCAGTTTTAAATTCCATACTAGAACTTTTTCAGCTAAGGCCTATTTTTGCCTTTGTAAGCACTGGGAAAATCCCCATTACCACAATATCTACAGTATGTCTCTGGACCTCATGTTTTGCCTTAGAAATCTTATCTTGATTCATAGGAGACATCTACTTTCCCTTCTTTAAGATGTTAAAAGATAAAGTGAGGCACGTTGAAATTTTTAGGAGCTCATCTGTGCAAATATCAACTTGAATCAGGCAGCACCAAACTAGAAGTTGTTAGGCAGGAGAGCTCCACCAACAGGAGCTAAAAGCAAAGTTTTTATAGAGAAGACCCAGAAGAAAAACACAGATGTTATTTGATTGGCTATTTCTTAAGCTGTTGCATTATTTGGGAAAGTCTAGCTAGCTGTTTGTGATTAGTCGTTATCTTCATGAACTTGGAACAAGTTCAATTTAATTGTCAAGTTCTTAATACTTTTCTTAGAGATTTTTCGGAGATATTTATATGAGAAAGATAGTAACTGTCATATATAGTGTACATATAATCAATTGATTGCATTATAATATAGTTTATTTTGCCTTTAGCATGAAGGTTTTTAAATTATACTGTTAAATCCAGTCATTTTAACGTAGAAATGTTTATTGTACCTCCTTTTTTCTTTCTGTGTGTGTTCTTTTTTTACATTTTATTTTTGTATTTTTTTCCCCTCCCCTCTCCCCCATCCCTCTGGTAACCACTAGTCCATTGTCCACATCCATGAGTCTCTGTTTGTTTGTCCTGTTCATTTGTTGCTTTTAGGTTTACATCTCACATATAAGTGATATCATATGACTTTCAACCTTTTCTGTCTGGCTTATTTCGCTTAGTATATTTATTATACTTCCAAAGTTAGAAATTAATGCCTTTCCCCAAATTTTCCTAAAAATCTAACTGTTATTCTAGTGTATAATAACATATTTGAATATATTATAAATTATGTATTTTTGCTTCCAGTCTAAGTTAAAGATCTAAATTGCTTTTTCAAGTTGCTGACTTGTTTGTCCCAATACCACATGTTGAAAGAAATGTAAATTTTAAATAAAAACTAAAGCTTTGGTTGAAAACCACTTGTTTTCAAGTAACACAAAACATCTCTAAACTGCCTTAAGGAAAACCAGCCAACAATAATTGAATGAAAGTAGTGGTTTTATGGGAGGAATAAGGAATGAATGAGTATCTTTTGGAACTTAAATCAGTGAATATAGTCAAACACCGTAGATAATGGAAACAAAAATGAAAATACTGTCATGAACCAAGATAACTATGCTCTCCATTCTCTTTTCTCTGGGGTGTACCCAAATCTGTCCCACTGTACATGTCCGCCTGACTCTTCTGCAGCATCTTTATCTGGCCCAAATATGGCTACACCTACCCTAGGTTCAGTGTCTAAAGTTAAATAATACAACCTCCCTAACCCCTGATCCTAAGCTTACTGGAACAACAGGCCTCTGAAAAGGTCCCCACTTAATCAGGTATCTATTAGATGGTCTAATTAGATATGATTGGGGCCAGAGTCATGAAGGATACACATAGGTGTGGCTCTCATAGGGACAGTTGTTAGAGCAAAATGTAGGGGTGAGGCAGGCACCACACAGTCAGTCTATTACCAACACTGAGGAGGTGAGTAAAGTGTAATTGAAAGGCTACTTCAGTAACCATGGTTTACACTCTAAGGACAGTATCTAACAAATAATGTTTAATATATGTCGAGTGAACAAAATTAAACATTTAAAAAAATACTCATTTTCTTTAGATCGTGAATTCGTTCAGGTTATTAAATATAATGTAATTCATATGTGTAAACATTATTAGTAGTGTATCTATCACATAAACCATACATATTTATGTCTGTTAATTATTATTATATCTCAATTTATTAAACAGATGCTTGTTTTATTTTTACATGAATGTTAATGTTTATAATCATTTATAAAATGTTAGAGAAAGAGCCTCATTTTACTGATTTAGCATATTAATCACATTAATTGATTCTCTTTAGTTTTTGTTTCAAGTCAGATATCAACTAACTTTTAATAATGTTATATATGTTCTATTCCTCATCCTTTCTTCCTCAATGTCCTGCTTTTCTCCCTAAAATGCCTCTTAGTCCCCTTACCTCTCAATATACTTTTAATATAGGGGTTAAAGGGGAGAAAATAATTGGAAATTTAACTCTAATTTATCATTCTTTGCTATTTGCATACTTCTTTAAAAGTTAAAGTCCAATTGACATAGAGGCACATGAATATTTAATAAAGGATCTTTAAGATATCTTTTGCTAAAAGATTTTTTATTCTAGATCAACATTCTGTCATCTTGCTACATGTTAAATTACTTCTTAGGTAAACATGTCAAGACAATATATTTTTTCTTTACTGTTGATTAGCCAAATATGTCATATTAATTTTTATTTAAATATTAAAATTAATGTTTGCTATTTATACATTTTTTCTTCTTTTTTGACTTTAACCAATGAGAGATTAGGAAAAAGCTCTTCTTTCTTCTTTTTTCTGGATGGAGACAGACCAAAAGTGATATTTTCAAATAGGTTTCAGAGAATATGTACATTGTTTTGTAGACGAATTCCATAGGAATTGTTAGGGATTTATTTTAAGATGTGTAATATCAAATTTCCAAAGACTTCCATTAGAAAGATATGACAATTAATTTGTATTTATAGGCTTAAATAATTTTGTTGAAATAAAAATATTTTAGACTATAATCCTGTTTCATAGTTTCTCTCTAATGTAACATATAGGATTTAAAATGTTTCTATTTGTCTTCAAAATTTAATAAGATTTACTGTGGAGTATATCACCCTTCAAACATTCAGCTATCTTTCTCATAATATGCATTTTATCATAGTGTGCCAAAATCAGATTTTAAAAATGTTATTTCTACAAATTTATAATATGTTAGTGACTATAAAAAGAAAATATTTTAAAATGCAGGTCTGGCCCTTTTATTAACCATTTTGTTTATTGACAACTTGAGTGTTCTTGAAACATACTTCTATAACAAGCCACCAATGCAAATTGAAAGAAACAGTAACTGCCAATAATGAACCCTTCCTGTGCCATATCAAGATGCGTTAAAGTCCACACACAGTACAAAGACACTAGCATTACAGAATTTTTTGCTACATTAATTTAATTTTGTTACTATATTTATGTCAACATATTACTTCTGGCCCACAATCAAGACAGTTTTGGACTACTTAGTCTGTTTAGTTTTTTAACCCATTTCCCGTTTGCCCCAAGAATACTCGCCAGCAGCTCTTGCAGCTGCAGTGTTTATCCCGAGATAACTCGCGGATTACAGTCCTAACCTTACGCCAGTGGTCAGATGTACTGAAACCTTACTGCAAAATACAAACATACATCCAAAGAACCTGTGATGGGATTAAGAAGTGATTAAAAATTTGGTAAATTTGACTACATAAAAACCAATATTTGAAATTAAAATAACTTCATAAACAAAACTGAGAATCAGAGACAAACCAAATAAAATACTTGCAACATATCTGTCAAAGTACCCTTGTCCTAATTGCTGTGCAAATCAATAAGAAAAAGATGAACATCAGGGTAGTAGAGAACATCAAGGCATGGAGAGACTTCATCCAGAATGAGGGCAGAATAAATTTACATGGCAAATCAATACATGGAAATCTTCAGTTTCAATAGTCAAAGCAATCATGTCTAGAAGATAATTACTCAGTCTCTAGAAATGGACAACAGACATTGCCCTCCCCTCACACACTTTTAATGTCAGTCACATTTGATAAGAACCTTGTATTCATTTGCATAGAACCATTAAATGCTAGAAGAGGCAGGAATCTTAGAAATACTTTAGTCTCAACCTGCGTTCTACAGGATATTATTTTGAATTACCAGGACAAATTGTCAAGCTTTCAAACTTCAAGATGAGCAGGTTAACAATATACTCTAATTTCAAATTATTCAAGGGACTGATATTTGTTTCTGAAACCATGCTCTTCTTTGCAAAAATAATAACCACTAATAATAACCAATAGCTTTTAGTAGGACAGTTCCACGTAAGGAGATTCAAGTAATCACAGATTTTATTTTGGCCTCATACATTTCCAAACCATGAAAACCTTAGAAATTACAGCACTACTCTACTGTGAATCATTTTTATTAGTCTACATATTAATAATAGGTTTGAATATGTTACATTAATACTGACCCACCATCTGTTTTTAGAGATAAAGTTTTACCAGAAAACAGTCATGTGTATTCACCTATGAGTTGTCTCTGGCTGATTTTACAATACAATGACAGAGCTGAGTAGTTAACAGAGGCCATAGGGCCCGCAAGCCTAACATGTACAGTTGAGCTCTTTATAGACAAAATTTTGCTAAACTCTAGTTTAAAGCATGACTCAGCAAACTTCCAACATCAGAGATGATTCTCCTAATAACCATGCTAATACACAGATACAGAGAAATTCTTGGTGAGTTGCATAAATATGAGGATAATAACCACTGATCAATGTTCATAATGATAACTCTATTAATATATTTTGTCAGAAGTTTTTAGACTTTCTTTTACTAACCAAACTAGGTACCACCAGTGAGTTAGCAACAATGATTATCTTAGAAAAAATATTCCTAGTTCCCCATAATTTTCACTGTAGCATTGGTGATGAGTTTGAAAAATATGTAGGATCCATATATCCCAGAATTCTCAATCTGGAGTCTAGTGTTGCCATAAGTATTGTTTCTGGGTGAGAGAGAGAGAGAGAGAGACAGAGAGACAGAGACAGAGACAGAGACAGAGACAGAGACAGACAGAGAGAAAGGAAAATGGGAATATTTCTCAAGGATACTGTTTACTTCTAGATGGGCAAAAGAACATGATATCTGGAATAAAATTAGAACCAATCTTTAACCCCTTTCTCCCTGTCACATTATTTCTAAGTACAATCTTAAACACTCTGCTTTGCTCACTACGGTACTCCTTAAACGTCAAAGAGGAATATTAAAGAAGTTCAAATGTAACTGGGGATATATTTGTTATAGATTTGTTTATTCAAAGAAAT
>NW_011888981.1:1886215-1898140 GCF_000151845.1 Pteropus vampyrus
TCTACATATTAATAATAGGTTTGAATATGTTACATTAATACTGACCCACCATCTGTTTTTAGAGATAAAGTTTTACCAGAAAACAGTCATGTGTATTCACCTATATGAGTTGTCTCTGGCTGATTTTACAATACAATGACAGAGCTGAGTAGTTAACAGAGGCCATAGGGCCCGCAAGCCTAACATGTACAGTTGAGCTCTTTATAGACAAAATTTTGCTAAACTCTAGTTTAAAGCATGACTCAGCAAACTTCCAACATCACAGATGATTCTCCTAATAACCATGCTAATACACAGATACAGAGAAATTCTTGGTGAGTTGCATAAATATGAGGATAATAACCACTGATCAATGTTCATAATGATAACTCTATTAATATATTTTGTCAGAAGTTTTTAGACTTTCTTTTACTAACCAAACTAGGTACCACCAGTGAGTTAGCAACAATGATTATCTTAGAAAAAATATTCCTAGATCCCCATAATTTTCACTGTAGCATTGGTGATGAGTTTGAAAAATATGTAGGATCCATATATCCCAGAATTCTCAATCTGGAGTCTAGTGTTGCCATAAGTATGGTTTCTGGGTGAGAGAGAGAGAGAGAGAGAGAGAGAGACAGAGACAGAGACAGAGACAGAGACAGAGACAGAGACAGAGACAGAGAGAGACAGAGAGAAAGGAAAATGGGAATATTTCTCAAGGATACTGTTTACTTCTAGATGGGCAAAAGAACATGATATCTGGAATAAAATTAGAACCTATCTTTAACCCCTTTCTCCCTGTCACATTATTTCTAAGTACAATCTTAAACACTCTGCTTTGCTCACTACGGTACTCCTTAAACGTCAAAGAGGAATATTAAAGAAGTTCAAATGTAACTGGGGATATATTTGTTATAGATTTGTTTATTCAAAGAAATGGATGAAATTCAGTGATCACAAAATTTATGATGCACAGTTTTCAAATGTCTACCTTGAACCATCTAGGTAGTTTAAGATTTTAATAACATCATGGTGATTGCAAGGAATATGACCAGGCCATTATGGCATTGACACCATGAAGGGTATGATTTTATTATAGCAGAAAATTGAATATTTGGATTTTGGTATTTCTTAAGAGGGCCTATCATATGCATCTATCAAGGTGGACATGTGTTGCAGAGGAAAACAAGACTTCCTCTAGAGATAAAGTATCAGTAAAATCTTGTGAATTAGAATAAGATTCATAAAAGCAAGATGAACAAGATCCTTATTAAAAAGATGTTTTTTTGTTTTTCTAAATTTTAAAGATGAGCTACAATGTTTTGCAACATGTTAACAGAAACCTTCAAAGCTAATTTCATATAGGAGCTATTTAGTCAATGAGTCAATTAACATTGAGGCTGCAGTCAGTTACCTGTGTTTGTGTGGTAGATAAAGCAATCACAGAGTTCTTGCCATATAAGCCATATAAGACAGGAAAGCAACCGATGCATTAAATGTCATTCCAGACTTATTCTTAAAGCATATGTGTATTGATCAGAGTGATGGTATAACTCCTACTCTATGAAATCTTTTTTGAAGAAAGAGATGTCTCAAAACTATGTTTTTCCATCCCTAAGTTTTGGTAAATCCCCTAAATACTAAGTTAAAGGTTCTTCTTACTATTGCAATCACTGGTAAACTATGTGACAGGACATACTCTGCATATTACCATTTCAGTGCTTTTTATAAAGAAAAATTGGGAGACAGCCAACTTAATTTTTTCCAACAAAATGAAGTGGATTTTCCAGGTGTCCAGAGACCTACTCCTTACCATCCCCCCACTCCTCCTCCTCTTTTTTTTTTTTTTTTTTTTTTGCAAAGAAGACAGTAATGTTGCTGATAGGCGTAAAAAGGCAAAGTTTATCCATTGCTTGGCTTATGTGACAGATATATTTTAAATTTGCATGGTACATTTATGGAAGGAACTGGTGACTACGGTAATAAACACAGGCACCTTATATGCTTTTATATAGAAAACTTTAATTTGGATGAAGTATATTAAAATTTTTTTGATTGATTTTATTTTTTGAAAACATCTTTTGTTGAAAAAATATGCTTTCTTAATATACTGGAGATACTGTTATGACAATAAATGCATGCTGGATTTATTTCTTTTTAATTTATATCTTATCACTAATAGCGATTTGATAAGACTCTGCCTTAGTAGATGAAAATGAGACAATGGCCAAGTCAAAAGAGAGTTAAAGAAAATGAAATTTTGGAATTTATCCTGTGCTCAACTAGAACAGTTTCAAAAGTGCTATAAAAAGTGCTGGAGATTCTTGTTCATTAAAAAATACATATTTATGTGAGATAAGATATCATTTACTATTGCACATTTTTTAAAAAGTACAGAAACAGTTAGATTTGAGTTATAGCCTGCTGAGGGCTACCTTAAAAAAAGTAATTAGCCTCATTAACAAAATCTACTGTAGAAGTTTACTGAACAGGTAGATTCTTTAGAAGTATAAAGCTTATCTGTATAACATTATGAAATAAAAATTTTTCTTACATTCTATAATTATGTTATATATGAATTATACAAGAATTTATGCCAATGAATTTATGCCAATAATTTCTGAAAATTTCAGAATTGTAATTTGCCATACTATTGAAAATCATTATTTTAGAAGTGAAACAAACTAAAACTGGAGCTTAATCGTACCAAGCTGTCTCTACGCGGCAGAGGCGCGAAGCATATCCTCTGCAAGCGAAAGCGCAGTTTTGCTTGAGGTAGGCTGGTGGCTATTATGTTGCATGTATTTACTTTTGTGGCTTTTGACTAGCAGCAGACCACTATTTATTTTGCCATTTACCACAATCAACAAAACATTCAAACCACCACCACTTTCTAACAACTAGCTGGATTATTAGAAATCACATAACAAATCGGCGAATTTTACTACTAAGCAAAATAACAAAATAGCAAATAGCAAAATTTCTGAATTTTTAAAAACAAAAAGTATGAATATTTCATGAGAGTGAGGGTCTACAAGATATTAGGTAATGCTAAGGTGTGTCACATGAATGAACCTCGGTGATGCTGCTGAGTTGATACATATCTACTTTAAATTGCTGCTCAATGTGCCAAGTTGCTGAGAATACTAGAAAATGGAGAGTAAATTCTGTCAATACTCTGAAATTTTCATTTTAGCCATTCGTGTAAAACTTTTCTTCCACTAAACCATTCACCCTCACTGCTATGAAGCTGTGAAATTGATTGACTGGATTTATGCCTCCCCTTCTATCCCTTCCCACCTTTTCGGTGACAATGTTAATAGTCTGTCAGACGACTAGATGTGAATAGTCAAATCCTGGCAGCAGGACTATGAAGAATTGAAGGGTACAAAGTTAAGCCTATTAAGTTATATAAATTTTTAAAAATTAATCGAGAAGTTAAGGTAATGAACTTTTGCTTACTTTGGGATATCTTCAATTTTTTATCATTGAGATGGCATGCCTCATATATCACAAAAATATATCAGCATAACAGAAGCAATTCTGTTGACACTTTAAATGTCTAAACATAACATTAATATTAGCATTTACTTGAAGAGGATGTGTTGCAGGGAAAAGTCATAGATTGGTTTCAGAAATCTTCATTAAAGAACTATCAACAAACTCAGTTCTGATGTCAAAAGTAGAATTTCTTTAAGCATTAACTACATTCTTTGGCAGAGCTTGGTAGCCAGATGACAAGTCTACATTTGATTCCTGTAATAGGAAAGACAATGTGGAAAAAATACTGCTTTCATTTGTCAACTATCACTGATTTTTGACATAATAAAGTATATTCTTATTCAAAAGGGAAATTAAATTTATTTAAAATTAAATTAAGAGTTTAATTTTAAATTAAAAAGAGCTTTAACGACTGGGTGCACTGATAAAAAGTATTTAGAACAATACTCCAACAGCCATCGAAGAGGTGTATGCAATAATTTGATCAGTCCAGGTAAGTTTTGCTAGTGCAAGCGGATGAACTCACACACAGAATATTGGGTTTGGAGTTAGGGAAAGCTAAGTGGCATAGCAACTCATGTTTATAACAGCTAAGAGTTGAAGAATGTTTAGCCTAAAGAATTTAAGAATAACATCAATTTAATTATAAGAATTCTATATAGGTGTAAGGTTGACCATGTGATTATTAACAAAATAAAAACGAGTCATATTTTTTTCTGAGCAAATGCTTTCCCGGAATTGTTCAGGACCCTGAAATGGTGCTGAACAACTGAGGTATTACTGCTTCCACATCTGGTTTTTGTTTTTGTTTTCATTTTTGTTTTTTTGGTAGGGGTCACTTCTTGTCTTGACTTTTCCATTCTCCGTTTAACAGAGATTACTGCTTACCCCCATTGACACCTTAATCTTTGTGATCTAACGTATTCAGTTCTTTTTCTTGTCTGGTACCAATATCTACCACTGATATTATCCTGCCCCGTGTGATCTTCTTCACAGTTGTTTCCAACATTCCACATGCAGTCCCGCTCCACTGCCTGGTGTGGATATTTATAATCAATGGCTATATGGTTTTTTACTAGTCTAGCTAACTATAAGTAGTCTATTGGATTTAGAGTTCAGTTGTCAATAGCCACTGCTTCTTAAAAGTAAGTGTATAAACATCTTTCTGTCCTGTTCTGTTTGTCTTCCTGCTCTTATCAATTTTTTGCACAGTGGGGCAGAGTTCACTGCATCAATCACATGGAGATGCTACAAGGTTCTCAGTGACAAAATCTATCTAAGATTGGTGGTGGTCAGGGTGGAGAAACAAACAGTTGAATGGCAGCTTCAGTACAGCAAAGGTAAGTACAGGAAAGATAAGCAATTCAGAATGGCCCCTGGCTATTAAATCTGACTTATTACATAAGACAAAAAGAACTTGTTCATTATCACCTCAAATAACCAGGCAGATGAGCCATGGAAACACATCTGGGTTAAGTAAAACTTAACTCCTTGATCAACTAGGATCTCAAGCTTCAGAGCCACAAGAAATATTCAAAAAGTGATATTGATATATCTAAGATAGTTGTTCTGAAAATGCTTTTGCCTAATTGGAGAAAATTTTACTCTCATCATCTCCAAAGGTATATATGTAAAAGAGAGTTTTCATCTGGGTTTAGCTTAGTGTTCAGAGGACTCCATTGTCCCATGGGTATGCTGGGTCATAAATTATATATTCCATCCTTATTTAATAAAAAATATTCCCAAAAGTATAAGGGACTCACATTCAGTGATCTAGTCAGGTCCTGAGTTGAGACTGCAGGATCATTTACAGGTAATTTTTCTAATGCTTTTTCTAGAGTACTCAAGCAAGCTTTTAATTACAATATTATTCCCATGAACATAACAACATCAGGAAAAATGAGGTACAGCTTATTTAATAATCATGATTGCTAACTCTAAAAATGTAATGGTAAATGTTTTGCTACATTCTTTTATATATATATATCCAGCAGAACTACATTTACGGAGAGAGGAAAATATGCTCTTCTTCATCTGGGACTTACGATGGGACAAAAACGTTACTGGGAGTCAATCTTTAACACATGCATAAAACAATTATTCCTGTATAGATTTCCTTTTCATGGTTTATCCAGTTTTATCAGTTTAGAACCATTGGCTTCGAATTAATTTTAAATAAAATTATTTTTGAAAATATATTTCAATAATATAAAAAGGGCCCTTTATGGCACTGTGACCAAGCAATGCTATGGGCAGAATTACAGGATTTATAACAGAATATTCAGGTATTTGTTCACACTTACGCCTGCTCTGGAGATTCTTGAGAGTAGCACTGACTTCAAGCAACATTATTATCAGAAATATGCCCTCCAATCTCTCTTTCAGTAGGAGGGATTAAAATATTCTACATACCATGAATAATTTCAAAACAGCAAGATCAGAAATAGCAGATTTTAAGATGTACCACTAATTATTGTCTGAAGGTAGAGAATGATTACTGGCTAGACACTTTACCACATCCACTCATTAACTGAAATACCATAATCTTGGTTTTACCAATTCTACTCCATAGCTGGAAGTGAGTGTTAATGTATTACACCTCATTGAGTATAAAGAACATCTACCTGTTATTTTAAATTTTATTTTTAAAGTGTACACTCTTACCTCTATCAAGCAATGCTGTAGCCAAATATTAAGAAAGCAGCCTGTAACACTGGACATTTTCTTTCTGTTCAAATTCACATTTTCAAAGGTTAACAGCTTAGTTAAATTTACCATCCCAAGAAAGTCCTTACTAGGTCTGAAGAATTGCTTGGTACTCAGATGCTTAGTTATGAGAATAAAAATCTCTGTAGAACAGAAATTGAATGTCAAGAGTTCCTTTCCAACATAAGACTTTCAGAAAAAAAACCATAACTAAAAATGGGGGATTTATGTGGAAATAATTGAGACACTTTGAACTCAGTAGTATGAATTTTCAGAGATTTGTTCTTATGAATGCCTAGCACAATGTACTTTGATACATGAATTTAAGTGTAAAAAAAAATTAACTAATTTCTAAAATTGGGAATTCACAGATCATCAAACTCAATTTCTCTCTTGATTCAAAAATGCCTGCTGCCTTTGTGAATGAGAGGCATTTGACCTCTTCTTGGCCACAGCTAGAGTTTTCTACTATGGAACATTTCTAATGGATTTAAAGTTGTTTCTCACAGTTCCAAAACCCGCCCTGTCTCCTCCTGCCCATGGGAATGATATAGCACGGGTATTTTCTCTCTTCCATATGATGACAACTTAAATATTTAAGATAGCTCTCTTATTGTTCATAAGGTAATTTTACATATCCCATAAATTATAGAGCTTCTTCATCACTGTGCTGGGGACACATATTTTTCGGTCAGTACCTTTCTTTACATATTCTATGTCACATTGTTAACCCAATGTAATCTTACTATTTAGAAAACCACTATCATTTGAACTGTTACGAGGGTAAGCCTTCATTACTTTTTGTTTTAGAAGTTGTTATTTGAATGTGAACATTTATATGTGTTAAATTTCATTGTCATCGCCTCCTCTATCCATGGTTTCTGCTGAGCTGACTCCAGTTCATGTGAACCTAATCTCTGACCACAACTGATTGGACTGAGAGTGGTTCCACACTTATATACGCAAGAACAGTTTTTTGATTGACTATTCAGGGACATGTCTCTTTGGTGACCTATATCAAAAAGATAAGAAGAGCCGATTGGGTCAGTCATCTCAGGAACTAAAACAAAGGTGGTGTATCTCAGAGTGTGATAGGTATACCAATGGCACCATACAAAATTACTTTAGATGGTATGTGTGTGATTGAAACAAAAGTGTTAAACATTTTTACTTTTCTATGTATTAGTAAAAACTGGCTGTGATTATTTGGAGCAATTTTTACGGACTGTGATTATTTGGAGCAGTTTAAGGAAAAAAAAGAATTAATTTAAAGGTAGTTTTAAAAAATGCTAAGCAAATAAAGAGCCCTAACAAAAATGAGTGACTGGAACATATTTTGAGGCTAGTTCCCTTGAAATTAGTTTTTACTACGAAATATGTGTAACTATCCTTTCTAATAATGCACATATCCAAATTTTATAATCATGTGTTCCATACCTCCTTTAAGTCACTGATAAATTGGGGGATGTGATCTATAGGGGAAGAAAAGGAAACTACCAATTATTGGTGTGTATTTTCTATCAGGTAAAGTCCCACTCTTCACAGATCGGCTATGGCAGAGCCTCCCCAATCCACCAGAGCAGACTTCCTAATTCCATCTCTGTGTCCGCTTAGCTGTTTGTTTGCATTTCCTTTTTCGAAGTTTTAGAATCATGTCTATTTTGTTGACATTCTAGAAATATATGAATATATGTACATAACATCCGAGGTGTAGTGTTATTTTTTAATTAAACAAAAGATTGTTGTTGAAACCCTATAATCATTAGACAACTGATTTCTTCATACAAAGGGTGATAGGTAAAGGTAAAGTTAGAACTATCAAAAGATCTGGAAAGGTAATCTGTCTATGATGAAAAAATATGGGACAAAGTAAAAAGAGAAGGCAAGGCAGACATAAATTTGAATTACAGCTGTTACATTTACTAGCTAAGTGAACTAAAGCAAATCGTTTGTCATTTCCGAGTCTCAAATTTCTTGTCTGTAAAATAAGGACTTGCGTGTATAGTGCCAAGGATAAAGTAAATCCACTCAGTAACTATAATCAATAACATTGTTGTATTTTTCTTACTTCTTAATTCAGAAAACAAATTGATGCCAGGTTTTGAGAATAAATTTTCTTATGACTCATAAAAAGCAATGTTGTATTTACTAGTATTTCCTCTTAAGTAAAGAATCAAATAAATAGTATCAGTAGAACTCACTTTATAATGAATCTTATGAATGATCTGAAAGTTACAAATAATTAAAGAGAACACAATTGAGTTATTTATTTTATAGTTTCCCATGTTATAAACAATTACAATTTGGATTCTTATCAGTTTATTGATATTGGGGTTCTTTTTATTTTTATCTGAAAAGCATTATTTTTTAATCAGAAAAAGACCTTTCTGATTAAAAAGCCCTACCCTGGTAAAAATATATTTCAATTAAAATGAGATTAATTAATTAGAACTGCTTTAATTCTGATAAGAATTCATAGTTATAAAGTCCTTATAGAGACTATAAGGTACAAGATATCTAAGGTAATCTTTCTGACAGTAATATTAAATCAGACTAGTTTTATTTTTCCCATATTAAATCCAGATCTCCTCAGGACATTTTCTAATATATCTAAATGGAAATTGGTTGGCTTTTTATTTTAATAATTTTACCACTAGTGTTTACCTACATGCAATTTCAGAAATTTAAAGTCAATGAAATCATTTGTACTCAAATGCATTTAGAAAAGGAAAATATGCAGCAATGAAATTTTAATTTGTGTTTCTTATAGGCTAATGCATAGGAAGATTTAAAAAGAAAATGATGGGGAGTAAAATATGATATCTTTCTTAATATACAAGTAGAACTGGAATATCTTTTATGTTTCTTTGTAGTTAATTATTGCCGCTATGGCAGACAAGTTAAGTTTAGAATGTGTCCCTCTGTAGGGTAAGACTGTGAAATGTATGAGCATTTTCAGGGGCATGTAATATAATTAGAAAAATCTGTGGTGAATCAATGACATCAGCAAAGACATTAAAAACCCAGTCATGGCCCTTTTGAAAAATCAAATTATATTACATGGAAACCCTGAGAAAACCAGTGAACTTAGTCACAAAGGTAAAATAAGGAGGTTGAAGTGTCAATATTTCACAACCCCATGTTCTCAGCTATCTATGAGTTGTCCTACAGCGACCTGGTATCAGGTAATTGAAAGCAAGATACTCCTACATATATTGTTCCTTACTGTGTGTTATTTAACAAGGAATGGTAGTTGTACAACCAGAAGCCATGCTTAAGGATGGATTACTACTTAGGTGATGCAGATGGCTTATACTGCTGCTAAATATAAAGAACCCAACCATGGGAACACGAACTGTTAAGCCAAGTCAGACTATACTGCTCCTCTACTTATAATCCTTCGATGGTTTCCCATCTCACTCAAAATAAAAGCCCACATCCTTTCAATGATCTACAAAGTCACAGTGGGGCTCCCGTTGCCTCTCTGACCTCAAACCCTTCTACTCTTCTCCTTGCTCATTCTGTTCTGGCCACACTGGCTTTATTCTGAAAACCTTTGCATGCGTTCTCCTTCCCTTTTGCCCCAGAGCTATAAGCACCACCCCCCCACCACCACCACACATACACACATGCACTCAGATAGTGCCATTAATTTTCTTGGGCTCTACTGCATACCCACACCATTCTATCCTAACCTTACATGAGACAAGCATATTTTCTATCCCGAGTGTCGGATACAGATAGCCACCTCACATTTAGCAAACTATGTCAAAATCAGGCCATATGCTAGGAGAGGATATGATGAGTAAAGTCATATCAGAGAAAAGAACTTTAGTTGTCTTACTCCAATGACAGTCCCCACAGTGTTACTGCTCCCAACAGATATCCAAGGAAGGAGGGCTGCTCGTCTAGATCTCTCACAAGAAGTTTAAGCTAGCCTTTTTTTGTGTGTTCTCTCCCTCTCTTTGTCTTCACTATTAGGATCCATGAAAATCCCCTATAAATTAAAAAAAAAAAAAATACTAAATTGTAATCGAATGTGTCCCTTTCTGTGTGGTTTCTTTGCTTTTACCTGCATAGACGCTACTGCAGAACTCAGACCAGCCCAGAGGTTATAATGTGAGGAGAGCTGACCAACTCAGTGAGCCTAATGCACAGTTAAGGCTGTCTGTCTTCTAAGGCCACTTTTGGTTTCCTGGGAGAGTACAGGAAAATTACTCTGGGAGGCTTGATTCCTTAAAGGTCCTGTCACAAAAATTTAGATGGAAGTCACTTTGATAATTATTAAAATTAAATTTATTGGGGTGACATTGGTTAATAAAATTATATGGGTTTCAAGTATATAATTCTATAATATGTCATATGTATATTACATTGTGTTCACCATCTAAAGTTAAATTTCCTTCTATCACCACATATTTGACCCTTTTTACCCTTATCTATCTCCTACCCTATCCCCCCGCTTCCCTAAACTATTATCTGTGTAATTTTTAAAATTTTATTTCATTTTGACCTGATGGATTCTGTCTCTTTTCTCTCGTTGGGAGGCCTGAGTGGAGTTTCCCCCAAATACTGCACTTTCCCCTCAGTTTCAAGATGTAATATTGCCCTTCTCAATTTCTCTGGCTGAGAATTTTATCTACTTAACAACATCACTCACTGTTCTATTCTTATTCCTCCTTTAGTTTCTTTACTAGTAAGTCTCGCTCCAGCACAGACACATTGGCCCAGAGGGCCTTCAAACTTCACATACACATAGGACCTGGATAGAAATGCCCTAACTTGGTTTGGAACTGGGCAGGCCACAATGTGGCAATAAGCTCTTATATAATTGAAAAGCCATTTAGTGGAACTAAACTGGCAGCTCTAGAGATTTGTAGATGGGAAAGATTTTGACCCACAGCGACAAAGACTCTCCCCCTGGAACACTGCGGAAAGCGTACTTAAAAGTAGGGCCCCTTATGTTCTCATATCCCTGAGGGGCTCTTTTTGTTGTTGTTTGTTTTGTTTTGTTTTACCATTGGCAGATCTCTAAGAAAACTCACTTTGAATAGCTTTAGGACAATTGAGAGAGATTTCACATAGCTCCCCAGGCCTCTAAACTTTAAGATCAAATAACTGGAAGGAGTATCAGAAATTCACAGACCAGACCCTAAGTCTTCTAAAAGACAGAATAAGGCATTTTTTTCTCCAAAATGTTTATGCTATGAGTGCTCACATATCAATTCAAAGGTTAGCTTTGAGAAAGAGAAATAAATAGAGAAAGAAGGTAGGGAAGAAAAAGAAAGAAGGAAGGAAGGAATGAAGGAAGGAAGGAAGGAAGGAAGGAAGGAAGAAGGAAAGAAAGGAAGGAAGGAAGGAAGGAAGGAAGGAAGGAAGGAAGGAAGGAAGGAAGGAAGGAAGGAAGGAAGGAAGGAAAGAAGGAAAGAGCATACTCAGAGCAGTTTGAGGATAACAAGGAACTATTTACTATTGACAAGTATTTAAAAAATTATAACATATTTGGTAACATATTATGAAAGCAAAAGGAATAATGTAGCATTCAGGGATAGTGGGGAGGAATCATTACCAATCTTAGGCCTGAAGGGGTCAGTGAAGGGATCATTACTACAATCACACTCAGAGTTTTGACCTTGAAAGAAGCAATGACTTTTGGTCCAGAGTTGCAGCTGTTCCCTTTGAAAGAGAGCTGGAAAAGCAAATGCTCCAACTGTCATCTCCTCTTTCCCTTGGGTT
>NW_011888981.1:1898400-1906795 GCF_000151845.1 Pteropus vampyrus
AAAAAAAAAAAAGAAGAAAAAAGAAAAGAAAAAGAAAAAAAAAAAAGGTGGGGGACAAAGAGCCCAGTGATTGTAGAGTTCTGTTTTCCCTGATTTAATATTATAACTCCACATGAGCAGATTTGTATCAAACTTGCAATCTAATAGGACCATGGTGATTTCCTCTCACTACACTAAAGTCAATATATGTAAATTTAGAACGTAGTAATTGTTGACCTGTGATTATTTGCATATTGCTGGATTATTTTCCTTTCACTATCTGTTAAAACAAATTGGCTTCACAAAGAAAATACATCATATAAAGAGACCGTATAACCAATTTATAAAACAAACTACTTTCAATTGTTTTTATAGTTTTGAACAACTGATACGTCAATTATAAATCTACTTGATGTCTTACAAAAATTTTAGAAAATTATCATGAAATATTTTTTCTGTCTTATGTCTACTTCCCTTTTTTCTGGGATTCCAAATAAAGGTATATTAAACCTCACCGTATCCTTTGGGTTTCCTACCTTCTATTTTGTACTTTCCATATTTTGCTTCTTCAGCTTCATTCTGGATGGTTTCTTTTGACATTTTGTGATTCATGAATTCTGTCTTTACCTGTGTCTGATCTGTCCTTGAATCGATCGCCTGTATTCTTAATTTTGGTTATTACGTTTTTCAGTTTTAGAATTTCTAGTCAATTATTTCCTTTAAAAGTCACAATGTCATATTACATAGTTTCCAAATCTTTGATGATAATTTTAAGTTCAAGTTTTATTTCCATTAGCATAGCTGAACATCTTAATTTTTTCTCCCAATCTGAGCATAATATTCTCACTATATGACATATCTATTGGTCTTTGTCTGTTGTCTGCTGTTTGTAGTGTTTCTCTTTCATATGCCTTCTCTCCCTGTGTCCCTTATTATCTTTTTTTGCCTGACATAGCATTTGAAAAATTTAGAAATAATTTGAGGCCTAAGATACTGTTATTATCTTCCAGAGAGATTTTTCATTTGCCTAGAAGTCCTGGTTTTCCAGGACCACCTTCATCCAATTTTTTGGGACCATCTAAAATTACTTGACACTGGGCTACAATCTGTTTCAAGACTGTTTTACTTCTGGCTCAACTTCCTTCCTAGATTTGATTCTCGAATTTAAGTCAGGGAAGTTCATCCAAGGGGAATCACTTATGGCAAGCCCTGGTCTCCAACTTTTGTCCTTGAAGTCCTGAAACTCTGTCAGAGACCTGCTCAGCTCCTTCTCTGGGTTTGCAAATGCTCTGGGGCCAAAAAGAAGTTCCAAATTCTAGGCTCATGTCTCTAAGTTGTTTCTTCTGTTACATACTGGTCTTGTTATTCCTTATTGTCTTATTAACTATTTGATGCTTAGATAGCTTTTTTTTTTAAGCTCATCTAAATTTTTAAATTATAATCAGTAAGAGGGTTGGTTCAAATTACTCAGTATGGTGTTCCCATAAACCAAAGTGCTTTTCTAAGTACTCGTAACTTGGAAGGTTTCAGAACATACCACATGACCATACTGATATGCATGTAACCATGCTATTATTGCACCAGGAATGAAGGCAAGGTAGATACAATTGGAAAGTTTGCTATCAATCCCAAATATGTCCCATCTCTTCTGACTGGCAAATGATCTAATAGCTCTGTGCATTAATTTTCCTATATTCCAAAAAGGATGTATAGATATTCTATCTCCAAGAGACAGAATGAGTAAAAATAAAATAAAATTGCCAGATTGTGCATTAGGAACAGAAGTGTACCACACAGAGAAATTTAACAAGGAAACCTTGGAAAAATTGAGGACAAGAGCAATGTCCCGATAGAATCTGTATATCAAGGTAAATTATAGTTCAAAATGTTTGTAGATATGACAAAAAAAAAAAAAAAAACCTGCTCTGACCTAGTCCAGGTGTCATGCCTAGATTCTGAAATGGAGATTTTTAACAAAAATCAATTGTGTGAGATTTAATTTAACTAAATAGTTAAACTAAATCCCTTGGCAATTATAAACCCGCATTATAAATGTAAGTTTTAGATTTAATAATCAATAGCTTTTCATACAGATTAGGTGGTAGATGCTCTGGAACTGGGGGTACAGAGACTAGTGTTTAAAACCTGCTGAACTAACCCATTGTACTCCTTGTTACTCATTTATTACCATTTTCTGTCTTTTGTCTTCCCATGTGCATTGCATGGTCTTCATAAGCTCCATCTGCAGCCACATGTTCTCTAATTTTATTTCCATTCGTGCTGTCCTCTTTGACAATCCTATGAATGTTATATTCTTATGTATGTCAATACATTATTCCTCAAAAAGTAGCCTCCCAATAATTTTTCAGAGCTTGCAGTAAAGAGAGTAGAAGCAGACTGAAGAGGAAGACACACTCTCTCTTCTGTCACATGCTACGTGATCTTGTGTGGTTCTCGTAACCTCACTGTTTCTTCATCCATGACAGGATAACAATTCCTACCTTATAAGGCTTTTCTGAGGGTTACACAATCTGGGGCATTATTACAAGCATTTAATGATGTGATGAATGCAAATATTTAACCAAAGTACTTGGGACATACAAATCTTTGATTGGTAATTATTGTTATTTATTGTTAAAACTGATACTATTATTAATACCTATCTTCTCCTCTTCTCACCAGAAGGAAAGCTCATCAAGGATAGATATTTTCATCTATTTTATTCTCAAATACATTCCTACTGCCTAAACAATGACTGGCACATGACAGGTACTGGATCAAGAGTGTTGTATAAATAAATAACGGATAAACCACTTTTATTTAATTCGGTTGCATTTATATAATATATGTTACAAGTTTTATCATCACTTTGCCATACCAGTATTATAACTTTTTTTTGCTAATATGTAAAAGGTATAAATTCATAACTTATCATTTAATTTTTTTGGTGACTGGTAAGGTTAAATATTTATTTTTTAAAAACCGTCTTGAGGGTTTAACATGTATTAAAGCAGGTTAAGTCATGAATAAGTTGATAAGAAACATGATTACATTTTAAGTGGGAGAAATATCTTACACATGAAATAAAAGTTATGAAATATTTGTCATCTTCTCTTTGGACTGAAATTCTCTGCCATTCTCTCTTCTTTTCTCAATTTCAGGTGATGACCTTGTCTCGTGTCTCATGGAGAACGCAAGTGAAATCCATAGATCCAACAGCTAAGCCAACATCTTCACTTGAACATTTATTAAGCATTTTGAAATTTATTACGCATCTTGACACCTACCACCTCAAATCCCTTTCGTCGATTATCTTAAGAAGCAACACTACGATTTGAACAATTGCGGTAAAAACCCAGAGTGGACATTGTGCTTTTTTCCTCATACCCTATATCCAATCCATCAGCAAATGCATTGGCTCTACTTTTCCAAATCTGTAAACTTATTACCATCTCCAATATCCAAGACCAATATCTTCTTCCAGTCATCATTAATTCACACCCAAACTAACTCAGTAAGCACTGCACTGGTCTTTCTTCGCATCCTCTTTGTCCTATATACATGACAGCCACAGAAACTTTGTGACATTTTCTTTTTTAAATTATTTATTTATAAGAATGTAATATGTCTATGGAAATGTTTGTTTGGTATCGAATAAATAAAATGTATACTGTAGAAGGCAGTTTGATTATCTTGATCTAATGGAGGAGGCCTACTAGGGAGTGACAATATGAAGTTTAACTAGTATGTGAGGTTTGCATTTCCCCAAAAGCAAATATATGCACAGAAAATCAGGCTCACACAAAAAATGGATTATTTCTTTGAGTACAAAAAACTGAGATAATTCCAGGCAAAAGGTATTGTCTAGAAGAGGTATATAGATTGAAAGGGAGACACATAACAGAATGAGAAAAAAGAAAATGACAAAGTATGCCATAAGCACAGTGAATGTTCAACAACTATTTGTTGTTGTTTATGATGAAAAGGCTTTCCAATGGGATCAATGCAGTGCCTGGTACTTGCATTTTTTCTCATTTTTCCAGAGCTGACAGAAATAAAGGAGACATCGAAAGAAAAGTTTGCATGGATTCTGTTGAGCTTATAAGGGTAGATGGACATCTCTTTAGAAAAATGACAACAGCCCTGGTCATCCATCTCACAAATGTGTATCATTAATCCAACAGAGACAGTGAGAAAGAGCATGAATCAAACCAAATCTGAGGTAAAGTAGAAATGGTGCTGGGCTGGGAGTTACAGAATCTGAGTACTAGAGACAAATCTCTTATTAATGGCCAGTGTGACCTTGAGTAAGTCTTTGAGCCTCTAGCTACTTATAAGGCAACTGAACTAGATAAACTTCAAAGTCCTTCTAGTTCGTATTATGTAGAATTTATAATTCTAATCTCACATTTGGAAAGCCAGCAGATGTCATTCTGATTGTAGTAGATTAGTAGAATGATCTTCACATACAAAGAAGGCACAATGCCTTTAGGTATGTGGGGGAGCTATCCAATGGCTTTCTCCCCTCACAGAATATTTTGAATCTCTGCCTGGTTACACCTCTAAAGTTCCCATTTAGTAACATGAATGTACGTTTTTAGATCTTACCAGGGGTCCTTAGCTTGGGGACAAAGAAAGGTAAATTCTTCATTGTAGAGCAGTCTGAAATAAGATATTAAAAACATTATTATGAGCCATAAGATGGCTTAGGTATGTGTGTTATATATGAAATCTCAGAGTACAGAATTGTCAAATTGTATATATTGAAAGAAGTGTGAAATGGAATAAATAAAGATTGGCAATTTATAAAGGGCATGAGGTTCTAAGATATATTAGATTCGTTATGGTTTAAAATAGGTTTTAAAAATCCAAGAGATGCACTAAATTCAGAAAAAGGAACAAATAACACCTGATGTATTGCATTTGGCCCACAATTTGGATAACAGGTCAAACCAAGCCTTACAGCTCTGCTGGAAGGTGGAGATCCCTGAATTGAAATAAATGTAGGTTCTGGAAGAGTAAGTCTTTCATGGGAAACTTTGGAAGAAAGTATCATGAGCTAAAGAAGTACCCCAGGTAAAGAAACAGTGCAGTGGTGTGCCCACCACTGCAAAAAGTGAAGTCATCTAGAAGAAACTACCCTCATCAAAGTGAAGCCCTTGGATAACATGGTAGATAACAAAAATTAAGATACTTAATCATTGACTTAGTGCCTCTTACATTACAAGCCCTGTACTGGGTGCTTTTACATTTCCCATTTCACTCTATTCACAATGGATCTAGGAGTTTGACAACATTTCCCCCATTTTGCAGTTGAGGAAACTAAAGCTTAGAAAGATGAGGTAATTTTCAATGGTGACAAAGGTTGGGATAAAGCAGAACAGAGAATAAAACTCAGGTCCATTCAAATCCAAAGCTAATGCTGTTTCTGTCTGAAACACCATTATTCTGAGAAGAAGTTGTATAGGAGAATCAAATGAAGAATAGTTATGCCACAAAGCACAAGTATTTATAAAGAAATACTTGAAGCCAGGGTGATTTACGATGACTTAAGAATGGAAACTCATTGCTTCTGTGGTATTGGAGCACAAGATTTCAACCTTTTTATTTGAATGAAAGGAAGCACTCATGTGTATACTCCAAATTACCAAGTAATCAAAGGAAATGGTTTGAGATAGATTTTTGTATTTAATGAAAGCTTGGATATATTTTATTTGAAATTTTAAATGCTATCCACCTTAGAAAAACACAGCTTCATCCACTCCATAAAAATGCCAAGTACTACTTAAAACAGACTTCTATTTTTTTTCTAAACCAGAAATTTATTAAACTCATACTTAACCTCAAAAACAATTTGTTTGACTGGTGTGCACAAATTCTAATTTGTTAATGAAAAAGAAGACTTTAGTCATTTAATACGAATTGATAAAATGATACCAAAATTACCTGTTTGTAGGGTAAATAGAGTTTATTGCTTATCGTGGTAAGGGAGATGACTATTTTGAAAGAATTTTGGGAGCATTTCAGAGGAGGGACAGCGATATTAAGATATTTATGAGGTTTGGGGTGCCTGGTTTAAGGCAATGAATTTGATTAGGGTTGGGTAAGAATCATAATATAATAGTTTACGAGTGATGAGCACAGCAAGCTAAGGTTTTAAGAAGGGGGTCTCAACAACAGTCTTTGGGAGCATTGAAAAATTGAAAAGTCTAATGTTTATTTAAATGGACTTCTGGGGAGTTCCTGGAACAAACAGTGAAGTCATTTTACAACTTTTTCTCTTCCTGAGCAAAAGTTCACTGAAGTAATAACATACTAATGCAGAAAGAAAACTGTGATTGAAGATGGTTTTCGTTCCAGAATCACATAAAATAGAAAATGATTTTAGTTGGGTATTTAATTTGGCCTAAGAAAATTAATTCTTTATTATATTTAGTTTATTATCAATCTCTGCATAGCTTTGAGTAAAATTTGAAGAGTATTTTTTCATGATGTGTGATTGAAAAATTTTATGTTCAGGGAGATTTCTATTAAATTCTACTCATTACTATTGACAATTATTATTGATCAACGTTTTTCATGACATTTAAGTAAATGTAGTTTTCACTGCCGTTCTCATCTAAAAAGTCTCATGGCTCAGAAAAAAGGCCTTTCTATGGGCAAATACTTAATTCACATTTTTTTATCCTATCAATAAGACCAATAAAATCATTTCTTCTACTACTGAACTGGTAAAAGGAGAAAAGGCATAATTTTTTAAATCACATCAGATAGATTGAATAGACTTGCCTTCAGTTAGTTTCCAACCTCAGTTGAAAAATAAGGTTAAAAGGTTAATGTGGTAATAACTATAAAACTGTAGAGGTAAAGAAAAAAGAAATATTAGTTTTATTATGGTTGAGTTGCAAGTTGGCGCCCATGCACAGATGGCAAGGAGACTGAAGAAAGAGGCAGGCCAGTCCAGATTGGTAGGTGGCAAGTTTTGTAAGCCAGGGAACTTAAATACGAGGCTTGTCTTGGGCAGCTGCAAGATTATTAGATCTCCACATCTGCGTGACAGAATCTTAAATGTTTATATAGAGGCCTTAACTAGGTTCAGTAACATATACAGTCCAAATGGTCTCAACAACCCACTGCTCTCTCAAGGCTGTGTCCTTGAAAATGGCTCCCACTGTGAGATCAGGTAGCAGAATGTACATTACAAGGACGGGGAGGGGGCCTTTATTTTCCTAGGTCTAGCTTTCAGGTCAACTGGTGGGCATGTCCTCTCAATGACATCCTCCAACAACTACTGATCCCAATGAGTATAAACAAGGAAGTGGTATTTAAGCTAATCTTGAAGGTAATGAAAGGTACTCCTATAGTGAGAGAATAAAAAGGCGCAGCTACTAAAGAATGTAGGCTAAAATTGGGGCACGACAGAAAAGTTGAATGGAGCGCGAATCTCAGCCTGACAAGAAGTTGCCCTCATTTCTTTCTCTTCTCAGAATTAGTTCCTTTTCTTGGCTAGAACAGGAAATTTTTTAAATAGCAATTTATTTCATGCTATTAAAGCTGCTGCGTTAGTTGTAAAAGCAATGGAAAATCCAAGTTAAACTGTAAATGTCTTTTCTCGATAGCATTTAACACAATTATAATTAAATAATCATATGTGAGTGACACCTGTCTTCTCAGATGAGGATCATCTTTGCATCACTAGTGCCTAGTATAGTGCCAGGCCCATGGGTGGATGAATTATTAAGTGGCTACATAAAATGTATGAGTTAATTTGGTATGGCCTACAATGGAGGTTTTTCATGTCCTAAGGAAAATATCCATTTTAGAAGATAGCCTCTTTGTTATATATATACTAAAACCATCCCCAGTTATGCCAGTCAATAAAGGCATCGCTAGGCCTTGTGAAACTGCAGTTTTTATACATGTGTTAGCATAGTGTATGCTTTGAATTGTTTTTCTGATTTTACTTCTTAGCCCCTTTCCTTTGTTGTTACTCTTATGAAATTTGCTTTTTCTTTGTTGTTCTTCTTCCTCTGAAGCTAAGTGATTCATACAAGGATGGAAACCTCGGTTTTTGCTTTAAAAGCCCAAGCTCTCCACAGGGAATATACTTATTCCAGAAAAGACATGGGAGTTATTTAGGAGGGACAGAGAATTTTCATAGTAAATGCTGAGTGTCTACTCTTCTTTAGTATGGATGTCCTCTTGTTGACCCCACCTGCCAGTTACCCATCTGTGACCTTTTTACTGGTGAAAGGAGTTAACTGAAAATTTCATATATCTTCAAATGCTACATGACCAATTATCTTCGATGCGTTGCTTCACTTCTGACTCCTTACTACTCTAATCTGGCAAGAATCATCTCTGTGATGCTAGATACAAGGCACAGAGTCTTTCCTTCCTTCCACTGTATTCAGAT
>NW_011888981.1:1907905-1932169 GCF_000151845.1 Pteropus vampyrus
AGAATAGCATAAAAGAAAAGAATAATTGGGAATGTGTCAGTTAGGTCTGTTACAGTGAGAGTTTTAACACTGAAGGGAAAAACCAAAAGCCATAGAACTGCATATGCCCTAATTATGTAGGATCTCAAAGGAAGATATGATTTCATTGCAGATGGAATTCTAGAGCCAATTCCAACTATATTATTTACATCCAGGCTTCATAAAATTGATTAAATTAAGTTTTAAGTGTCATTATATAAATGATATAGTCAAAGCTTGCTGATTGAATTCAATTACATTCATTCTTTGAGAGTGTAATTGGTATCAAACATCATTCTAATGATCTGCTAAAGCTATGGTTTCTTTTGTCTTTTTAATTATGATGGAGATATTTAGCAGGGCAAGGCTATTGTCATCTTCTCTGTTACTCATAAACAAAAAAAGTATTCAGTTTCAATTTATTCATACCGGAGACTAGAATACTGACTAATTATTATTCATTGTGTTGAAAAAATCCCATTAGGTGGTTCACATGAAACAAGGAAAAAAAACCCTGCTAACCATTTATTTTCTAGAGATTCACCCCTTGCTAATAAGTGACCTTAACCAAAGAAATGCTTCTTCATAAAGGGGTCATAACTTGCCATATTATCTATTAACTAGAGTATAGATGTTTCTTTCTGTCGTAGCAACTAAAATTTCTCCTGCTATGAGCTTTTCATGCTGAATGGGGACATTGTTTTTGACACTGATTTTAAGATGGAATAAAATTCCTGGTGGAATCTTTTCAGCGCTCCTGCTCCACAGAAAGTTCAAAGCAAGTCTGTTTTCCTGAGGTCGGTCCCTTTCCTGTATGCTCTGCCCCAATGGCTTTGTGTTTCCAGAGCTATTTTTATTTCTGGGGAATAGTCTTGGAAAAACGAGCTGCCTTTCTAAATTGGTGTGGGGAGCAGGAAGGATATACTGTCCATGTCAATGACGGACCATCAGAAGAGCCTGTGTTTTCAAACTTATTCCTACGGTAGGAACAAGTTGTTCTTTAGCTATCTAGGTTCTTATGTTCTTTCTACCTTGCCCTGGCTGATCAGAATCCCCACCCAGGGCTATACGACACTAAGGGGCCTTAAGGCCAGAATATATTTCTTCAGAATATATTTCTTCAATCCATTAAATATCTTCATTTCTTTATCACAATCCACATTAATTCCTCTGTCTCTCTAGCTTTTGATTCTTGCCGTTACCTATACTATCTTATGATACTGAGGTCGCAGCACTGCTCTTAGACAGAGCGATCATTATGAAAATAACACAAGACACACTCTACTGCATCATAGTCTCTTAAAACTTGCCACCCAGAAAATAGAAACGAAATATGCCAAAACAGATGTCAGTCAGCCAAGTCCTAGTATTATGCAATGGTAAGGTTTTTATTAACAAAATTTTGTCATATGTTTCTTCCAAAAACTGCTGCCAAACCAAATTCTTTCCAATTAAGTCTTCCAAGTTATGCAGGACTTAACTTTTGTCTTATAGATTTCAGCTTGAAACCTATAAAAAGACAATCAGATAAATCTGAGTTTTGAGTTTGCATTATACACATTAGTTGCACATTCAAGTTTTTGGTCATTTAAATTATTATATCTCTAATATATGAAAAGATTCTGAAAGCAAAGTAGGGGCTACCTAAAATCCTTGTACAAAACTGAATCAATAAATGCAGAAAAAGCATTTGGCAACATCAAACGCCCATTCATGATAAAATGCTCTCACAAACTAAGAGTAGAAGGCAACTTCCTCAACTTGATAAAAAGCATCTACCGAAAAACTACAGCTAACATGTTACTTAATGGTGAAAAGCTAGATGCTCTCCCCCTAAGATTAAAAACAAAGCAGGAATGTGTTCTCTCACAACTCCTATTCAGGGTCACACTGGAAGGCCTAGCTAATGCAATGAAAGATGGAAACAAAAGGTATATAGACTAGGAAAGAAGAAACAAAATTATCTTTGTTCATAGATGACATGACATCTGTGTAGAAAAATCCTCAAGAAACAACAACAACAAAACTTCTGGAACTAATAAACAATTACAGCAAGATTGCCAGGTACAGATGACATACAAAAGTCAATTGCTTTCCTATTTACTAGCAATGAAGATTTGGAATTTGAAAATAAAACCACAATACTGCTTATATTAGCACTCCCCAAAATGAAATATTTAGGTATAAATCTAACAAAATATATACAAGATCTATATGAAGAAAACTGCAAAGAAATTGATTAAAGATATCAAAGGTCTAAATAAACAGATATTTAATGTTCAGTGCTAGGGAAAAACAATGTTGTTAATGGGAAAGAATGGACAAATAGGTCAATGGAACAGAACAGAGAGGCCAGACATAGACCCACACATACAGTCAATGGAGCTCTGACAAAGGAGCAGAAGCAATTCAGTGGCGAAAGAATAAGTCTCTTCAACAAATGGCTCTGGAACAATTAGACATTCACATGCAAAAAAGTTCATCTAGCCACTCACCTTACACCTTTTACCAATAACAGCGCAAAATGGGTAACAGACTTAAATGTAAAATCCAAAACTATAAACCTTTTAGAAAGTAACAGGAAAAAATCTAGGTGACCTTGGATTTGACAATGACTTTTTAGATACAATACCAAAAGTATAATCCATAAGAGAAAAAAACTAATAAGTCAAACTTCATTAAATTTTAAAAATTCACTGTGAAAGATACTGCTAAGATAATGAAAAAGTAATCCACAGACTGGGAAAAATATTTGCAAAACACATATTTGAAAAAAAAATGTGATACATTCCTCAAAATCAATAAAACTATTGATCCACAGAGTGGATCTTAATGTAAATTACAGACTTAAGTTATAATTATGTATCAATCAATATTGATTCACCAGTTGTAACACATGTACAACATTAATACAAGATGTTAATAATAGGGGAAGTCGTGTGTGAGGAGAAAGACTATGTGGGAACTCTCTGCACATGCTGCTCAATTTTTCTGTAAACCTAAAACTACTCTAACAAAATCTATCAAGAAAAAATAAAATAAAAAATTTTGAACTAGAACCATGAAAATAGAGTACGTTATAAATACAAAATAACTCTGAAAGATGCCAGGAAGTGCTTGCATTACACTGAAACTAGTAAATATAGGGAGAAATTAGATATTTATTCTGCTTTTTTATATGAGCTATACTAAAATGAAGAGAAGCTTCTCTTTATGGAAATATTTTCAGCTGATAACAATGAAGAATGACAGAATTAATATATCACCATTTTGTAACTCCCTAATGGATTAATGGATCTAAATAATGATTATTTATTACTGGTAACATTAGAAAGAGAGAAAACCAGACTTATGAATCTCTTTATGGAAGCACATGACCCTGTCCATTAAGTAGTTTATGGAGTACTAATCAAATAAGTAAATTGAACCTTAATTTAATCAAACCTTTAGATCTAATACCAGTTTCTCATACATTCAAGGTACAGAAAAATACATTTAAAATAGCAAAAGTATACAATTCCAGTTTACATTGGAAAAGTTTTGCAAGAAAAATCCTCATATAAAAATATTTCAAAAAGGAAAAAAAAGATAGAGTTTAAAACAGACTTAAACCTAAATATAATGTGAAATCCTGAAATAGATTCTGGATTAGTGGAAAAACTAGTGAAATTCAAATAGAGTCTATAGTTTAGTTATAGTATTATACCAATGTTAATTTCTTAGTTTTGATGTATTGTGGTTATGTAAGATGCTAATATTTGTAAAAAACCGAGTAGAGGATATTTAGGCATCCTCTCTACTTTCTATGCAGCTTTTCTGTAAATCTAAAATTTTTCTTAAAAGGTTCTTTTAAAGATACTTACAAGATATATCGACCAATATATGGACATTATTTTGATCCTAATGCAAACAAGCAGACTGTAAAAACTAATAATGATAATAATTACAAGGTACTGAGGAAATATGAACATTAGCTGAATATTTGATGATATGAATAATAATTAAAACTACTCCTTATTGTTAATAATTTAGGTGTCATAATTTTTACAAAGGTTATGTTATTGAAGAATTTCTTTGGTGTTAAAGATACAGATTGAAATACTTCAAGATACAATGATAAAATGTAATATCTGTAAAGTAATCAGGTTAGGGATATAGGTGAGGTAATAAGTAAAAAAAAAGTGATCATGAATTAATGTTTTTATTATTAAATTTATTAGGGTGACATTGCTTAACAGAATTATATAGATTTCAAGTGTACAATTCTATAATACATCATCTGCATATTGTATTGTGTGTTCACCACCTAAAGTCAAATCTCTTTCCGTCACCATGTACTTGACCCTTTTTTACCCTTTACTACCTCCCCCTCTTTCCCTCTGGTAACCACTAAAACTGTTGTCTGTATCTATGAGGTTGTGTTTGTCTATCTTATTCATTTGTTGCTTTCCGTTTTATATCCCACATATGAGTAAAATCATATGGTTCTCGACTCTTTCCATCTGATTTACTTCATATAGCATGATATTCTCAAGATCCATTCATGCTGTCCCAAATGGCAGTATTTCACCTTTTCTTATGGATAATATGAATCATTTATTTTTTAAACAAGTATGATGTGCAGATATTGTTGGGACTTTTACATATGTGACTGGTTACCCCTGCTATCTGAAATTAGAGCATTCTAATGACACCTTTCAGAAGTCAAATTGCTGTAAAGTGAAGAAGCAATTACCGTTAATTTATACAGAAATTTTTTTTAAAGTTATCAGACTCATAATATAACCTACCAAATCATAACATATAACACATAAAACCTAAAATACTGCTATTCTTTCATTTAGCGCAAACAGATACTAATGTAGGTCTTTTGTAAAAGTGAAGTGGTGTAAAGGAAACTTTGGTTTAAAGGAAGGGGGCGAACAACATTTTTCAAAGTGGAAAGACTCATTTGTTATAGTTAAAACTTAATGTTAGGCATTTGTGATTAATACCTAAGGTTAATCATTTTGGGGGGAAAAAGGTGGCAAGGGATTATTTTTATAGTTTTGTACAAGGTAGTAATTTTTAAGAAGATTATAAAGAATCTATGATGGGCAATTTTCTGTATATTAAATCAGTAATGTAGTAGGGATAACATCTCTCCTGTAGAAAAACAGATTATTTGCTTGCAGAGGAACTTGAGACATAAGAGAAACCTCACTTCCTGTGATAATTATGATACAGAAGTGAAGATAACAAATATCTCAAAGATGTAAAATTGTTCTCAAGGAGGCAAAAAAAAAAAAAAAAAGTAGTACCCAGGAACATACAAATTTTTCAGATTCTTGGGTATTTAACAAAGAACTGATTTTAAGCCCACTTTGGTTAATGGCAGTGCACTAAATACATGAGTTTACTTTTGCTTTCCTTCAACAACTGCATTAAAACAACAGTAAAATGTTTTCCAAACATCACAAACCCATAATAAAAGGCAACAAAATAGGAAAGGAGACAAGCACAATGCAATTTTGGAACCTGAAAAACAGGCAGTCAGAAAAGCAGAGACATGCTCTGATCGACATTTTTAATTCCCCTGAAGAATCAGAGACATCAGATATGCTTGCAACAGGGAATGAAAAATAGACTCTTCACGATGTAGTTAATTAGTGCTTCTTCTCTTCTTAATACCTTCTCCCCTACCTTGTTATTAGTTGAGAGGCTTATCCCTTGCAAAGGGATAAAGGATTTAGGGGTTGGGAGACAAGTTGAAGGTAGGGACACCACACCAACAACAGGATAATAAGAGAATATATACAGACTGAATACTGAGGACCTAATCTAACTCCAATTCTCCTCCAGCTTTCAGATAATAAGACAACTAGGTCTATTCCCTCCAGGCAAGAAATCGGAAGGTCCTTCTCCAGGAAATCTGACCAGTTCCAGGGGGATAACCTAAAGTGACCGACATCAGAATCTCCTCAAAGAAACAGCCCTGGCAAATCACCCGATAGCAAAGCTCAGAGTGTGTGAACTCGCACACACTCAAAGATTCTGATCATTTTCATAGTCCCCACTCTGAAATCTGAGCAGACAACCGAGGTTCGCCAGGTTCAAACTATCTGAAGAAAGTTTCTGTGACAAGAGGACAAATCAAACAAAAGAAATTAGCAACTTGAACTAAAAGAGAATATGCAGAGAGAAGATAATAAAGAAGAAATTGCATTTATGAAACAAGAACAGGAATTATATTTTTAAGAAAGAAATAAAGCAAATAAATTCTCTTCAGATGGGATTAAGAAAGAGGGGCGGTGGGACAGAGAGAACAGTGGATGATGTATTAACAAACAGGGGAATGAAGAATCCCAGAAACTCTAGATTATGGTGGGTATTGTCAAACATTCCCCACCCTCCCTATTGCCCTGCTCCATCCCTCCACCCCCCCACCCCACCCCCTGCCCCCCACAGCAGGGCAATGAAGAAATGACCGTGGTCTGGAAGGAGCAGAGGGAAATAAAATAGAAACAAAGATGGAACCCAAAATAGGCAACATATCCCTACAAAAGGAGAGGACACTACCATGCATGAAAACAGAGTCTTAGAACAATTAGCTGAAAGGGAAGACAGCCTCACAGCCTCCAAGTTGTGAGTGAGTGCAAAAAATACCGAGTGAGTTGCTAAGGGATTAAAGGGGTTGTGTTCTTCTAAGTAAGTACTTGAGAATCTCAGAAATAATAGCACATATCTCATAAAAACTCTTCCAGGACAGAGTTGGGGGGAGTAGGGGAAGCCCTTGCTAGGAAGGGAAAGCAAACTGATGAGACTATGGCAGAAATGCCCAGGATATAAGAAGGTTTAGATTGTAGGAAGGATTCGGAGAGCGAGCAGACATCTAAAAATCTACTGTAACAACAAAATATCGGTACAACTTCTCAAGATGAGTGCACCATCTCCAAAGGCAAAGCCTGATGCACTCTGGGAAACCCCAGACAAGGGACAGGAAACTGCTACAGAGAAGGGAACCCTGAAGATTTATCAATAAGCATGTAAAGGATTTCCTGTTCACTCAAGACTGAATCAATCTCTTGAGACAATTCAAAAGAAATATTCCTCAAGAGATTGTAGTCTATTGGGTAGAGACAATATTCATGCATGACATGAACAAAAGATTCCTGACTGGTTGGGTTATTAGGTCAGAAGTTATGCAAATACACATCAATGTCACAATGCGTCCTTCGCACCAGGTCCACCAATTATAAGTTATGCTTGTTTGACCTTGGGCTCTCTCTGTTTCTTCTTCTGTAAAATGGAGACAATAATAGAACATTTTTATGTGTATTTTATGAAGATTAACTAATAAAAAACAGAGTAAGTCCGGCATGCAGTAAGCATTTAATAAATATCTCCTATATTATTATGACTACTATCATCTAGTTGTACAATCATGGAATGACTGGGCCCCGGCCAGCCTCTGACACAATGCTTAACGAGATGAGAGTCATGTAATGAAAGGGTAGGAATAGACTTGCAAACCCAAGACACCAGGGGTAGATCATAAACTCAGAAGAGACTGTGAGTTTCACTCCTGGAATCTCGTGCCTGCAATAGCATCTGATACTCACTCAATACTCAGTGAATGCATATGAAGTGAGAAGCTGGCAGTGCTAGAGAAATAATTTAAAGCTCATGTCCAGTAATTAACGTTTGAATACTGCCAGCTTCCTAGTAATTATTACGTATGTTTTTTTCCTGCACAAATAAATCACAAATACATTTCTATCACATAAGATTTAGTATGATTTTTGTTTCAGAAAATTTTTAAATGAAAGATTTTATATAATTATAGTTTTAAAAATTAAAATATTGTTCTTAATATTAGTATACATGATGGTGCATTTACTCTAAGGCTAAGGAAAATACTTATTGTCTGAGTAATTTAAAATACTAAGAATTAAAATATTACCATTATATTCATATTCTTATTAAACACTCAGAAATAAATGTTTTCATACTTCTTTTCTTTAAGAAAAGGATAAAGAACTCCCAGCAGAAACCTTTTCTTTTTCTATCTGAAGTAAACAAAACACCATGTGAAGTTAGTATGTGCTGTTTCCTCTGATTTGTGACCGAAACATGTTGCAGTAATTCATATTATATCAAATAAAAAAGGTATAAGTCCACTAGATACCCAACTTCAGGGTAATATTCTAAATATTTGATTCTGTCTGGGCGCTGAGCAATGAGAAAGGATGGTGGCTATCATTAACAGCGGCAGCTGTGCTGGGCTTACAGCTGCGTATCAGCCAGTTCTGACCAGCATTCTTTTAAAAATAAATGTTTAAGCCACCTTAGAGAAAAAGTACCTTTATAAAACCTGCAAAGTGTATTTGATGTTCTTTTCTTGCAGCATGCAATAAGTATAGTCTCCAAGTCTTTTACAGTTTTGTGAAGAGCTGCAGCTGTCATTGTATATCACCATCTCGTGAAAAACTGAACGGACTACATTCGGTCCTTAATCATTTGGAATAACAAAAATACTGTGTTAGAACTATAACAGCATAAGATATATGTTGTGTATAAATGCAATATGTCCATTTTTTCGATTTTATTTCTGCCACAGAATGCATAAACACCTTCCACCGTTCTTTGTCAGCTAGATTATTAATTTTTATTTTAAATTCAATGTAGTTTCTCTAGTCTTAATAATGCTTATCTTTGCTTCTGCATATTCGCCTGGAAGGAGGTAATATGAATTTTTTTTTTTTTTCCAGGAGAGCTTCCTTGACATTATACTTAGAAAAGTGATTTTTCCTATTGATTTCTTTGATGTTCATTCCTCACTTGTTTTCTTCAGATACTCTTTTGTGTCTGCATTTTTCCTTTTCAGTTGCATGGAGCCCTGTGGTATCATAGAGCCACAGGAAATCTTTCCATTGTTCCTCGTTTTCAATTATTTTGATTTAATCTCAGAGTCAGAATGTAGTTTTTCCATTGAAGAAATTTCTCCTAATTTTATTATTAGTGTGAGAGAACTGTTCCAGACTGGTGAACGCATTCAAATGTGTTTAATGCTGAGGGTGATGCCATTGCATTTTCCATTTTTCTTCCAATAGCAATACCTCTCAGGATTCCTTAGGTCTCATCTGTTTATGGAGCCAGAGAACATTTCAGGCTTGTTCTGCAGGCTATTCTCTGACAACAGATTAACAGTGAAGAATGCAGCAACAGGGGGCCCTGCAGGCGAGGCTTCACTTACACTGGAGTTAATATGAAATGCATGCCCCTTCTCTCTCCTCAGAGAGGGGCTGTCACCCACTTGCTACAATAACAATGATTTCTGGTATGAGAAATGCCAAATGGCTTGACCTTGAATTTCTCCCATGCTCTACATGGCAGAGCTACGTGTGGCTGAGTTGTCCAGGTACAAAGGCTGTATAAAGAGCAGCAGGAGGCTCCAAATGACTTCCAAGGCTGTTGAGTGCTAAAAATGATACCAAGTCTGTGACAAGGTACAAGTCCAATAGGTAACCTCATTTAGTTCTTAAAGGAGGCCATTATCCATAAACAAAGAGCAGGACAATTTAAGAAACCAGGATTTTCTCTGTGTTGTTTTTCTGCCTTTTCTATGAAATGAAATTATTTTTTGAATGATTAACTTTAACTAGGCTTAAGCAAAAAGAAATCAGACTTAAATCTAGATGCTTTCATTAACAATGGGTTTCCAGTTCTCGTATCCAATAGTCAGGGCTATTAACATTCTTTTATCCTGTTTGATGTGAAGGTTGGTGGTTTTAAATTTATTAAATAATCTTAAAACTCAAAATTAGTTAAAGTTGGAAATGTAACCCAAGGATTATTCCAAGAATAGCTAACTGGGAAATATAAACTTCTCTGGATTAGAAAATGATAATGAAAATGATTATAAGAAATATTTTGATTAAATATTTGATTTTATTTTAAGCTGTAATGTATTTTAAGCTGCAATAGCCATCATGCACAAACACAAAGCAAGGGAACAGATCCTATTTGGTCATCTTTCCAAAAGCCAAGATGGCTGAAAGAATGCTGATATCGGAGACACTTAGTAGGAATTAAATATGCCATTAGATTTAGTTACAAGAACTGATTTAATTGCTAGTTCTGTCATTTAGCATCTCTTGAGTCTCAATTTTTTCTTTCCAATAAAGTGGAAATAATTGACATACCCTGCCTCTTATTAATGAGTTTTTTGAAGATAATTTAAAAGCAATTTAAAAGCACCCTGGAAAGTGTACAAATATGCAGAGCTGGGATTATAATAGTGGTCGCTGATAGGATGAATGAGAAAAAAGCATAAACCTTTATTTATCTATAACAATCACTTGTGGCCTGACAGCAGACATATCTATCTACCCGTAATAATTACTTGTAGCCTGACGACAATTACATTTATAAGAGCACTAAATTATGAACTATCTCATATCTGTTTCTAGTTTAATTTCATGTGTGTAATGAGTATCCCCAAGAAAAAAATGTGTAAGTTTCTAGATCATTGCCCTTTTTGTTTTGTACACTCTACCCACATAATGTGACAAAGAAGTGCAGGTTAGTGGAAAGAGCGAGAATGCAAAGCCAGAATTTCTTGAAGTTACACTCCAGCTCTGCCACCCTGTATTTATAAGAGGTCAAGCAAACCAAATAACCCTGTGAAGCAGCAATTTTTCATCTATAAAATGAAAAATTTCATCTGTAAAACCTACCTCATAAAGTTGCTGAGAAGATCTAACTTACAGCTTATGTAAGGCATCTAGAAGAGTATTTGGAACAGCAATTATCTCTATTTTAAAAATAATTTCCAGATCCTCTCACCTGATCTTACACAGAGGACATTTCTAAGTGTGAACAGTTTGAGGTGGAGTGAATTCTACTTTGAGAGTATCCTCAAGCAAACCCTCAGAGCCAACTCATTCCCTCCAAAATTGCCTTTCAAGGTATTACCTTCTTAAACGCCACATCTGCTTACCTAACTTGTGATGGAAGAAATTATCAGTCTGTCTCTCACAGTTCAGAGGAGCCAGAAAGTAAAATCCTTTCAAAAGTCAGTGCTTAACTATTGTCCATTCCCCAAAGCAGAAGCTGACTCTTTCAGTTATGACTCCACAGCTGGATTCATGCCATCTATCAAGCGTTGGTGCTGATCACCTTGCCACCTCAGAACAGACTCTTTATTCCAACTTCTTCGTAGTTACACCGTCAGTGCTTCTTGCTACCATTTTTCTTTTCTACATTTATCAAAAAGCCCACTTATTGTTCAAGGTTGAGGTCAAGTTCTAGCTATTCCCATGAAGCTTTTCTGTCCACTTGTCACATGCTGATTTTCCTGACTCTGAATTCTTATAGTACTTATTTTCTGCATCAATAACTCTGCACTTTCCTTGCATAATAATTTAACTATTACTATTCAGGGCAGAGTTCTATGTCTTATACAATGTATCTTCCAAGATGGTCTAAAATGGTGCCGTGGTTAGGATCCTGTATTTTCTGAGTTATATAAATGAATCAGACACAAATACAAATTTTATTGAAAATATTCCAAAGCATTATAAGTATGACACTGATAATTTGAGTGTCTCTGCTCCATTGCTCTGATTCCATTATCCCAGAGAGAAGAATTAATTACACTTCCTTTTCCTATTTGCATTTTCCACACTTAGCCACAAGGTGGTCCTCAGTTGCTTTCCTGGCTGCCCTTATTGTTATCAAAAATGTCAACAAGTGCTGGCAGGAAGCTCCTGCTAAGGAGCCCACAGGAGCATATACAAGTCCTTGCTTGAGTTGCACAAATGTTCTCACTAGTCAAAAAATATTTATTCTGTTTTTTGAAAGGATCACCTTCCATTCCCACAAATGCCACTAAACAAGAAGAAGGAAAAAAAAAAAAAAGAATTGCAGTATTGTTGCAGTAAAGTGACAAATACGTGAAAATTTCAGCATCAGCTAGCTCAAGAAGTGGACAAATTCTAGAAGTGACAAAAAGCAGAATCAGTACATAATGGAGAAAAAAAATATGGGCTTATGCTGGGAAATTACTGTCTTTCGAACTTTTTTTGAAAATAGTGAGCTCTTCTCAAACATAAAACTACAAGGAAGGTAGTTTTGTTGAACTCAATTACTTTCCTTAAGGCAAAACCCCAGTCACCTCTGCACCATCAGATTTCCTGGACTTCTTTACCTGCCTACCGAAGGCACCTCCTATGCAGAGCCTTGCTAAAACCCCATGCCCTAGTTGGCATGACTAGAAATGCAAGCAGCCACAGCCAGTGCTGTATGTAGAGATGATTCTTTAAAGGCTCTCACAACCTCAGAGTCAGCACCCAGCATGTACTACTCCAGTATGAAAAACAGTTTCTCTAATGTAGCTATTTTAATATTTCTGATCTTTCTCATGAGTTTTGTTCAGTCTCCAGTCACAGGAGGAATTACTCAAGCAGGTTTCAAAAAAAAAGTAATATTATTGCTAAATGTATCATAATAATTAAGAAAACAGCTACATATTAAAGAATTTTAAAACAGCAGGAAGATCTTAAGACATTTGGCAAGTATTATATGGCAAGGTGGGATGGGTCGTCTCCAAAAACTTTCTACCTGATGGGACACGAATGTTCATCACTGCCACATTTACACCTTATTGCGGGGAGGGTTCTCCTGGCATTTGTCCAGTACCTGAAGATCTGTCACCCACTGAACACTCTTCTAGTTAGACATTCTCAGAAGAGTCTTTCCACAAAAACAATTTCTTCAATCTCAAGTTGCGGATAACTTTTTAGTGTTAGTTGCCTTGTTAATATATTTTAACTACAGATAAAACATGCAGTTGTAAGATTATTCTAGGACTTTGGACTTTTCCTTCTGTCAATTCTTGTAGCCAATTTTGCACTTTCACTTCCCAGTCCTAATCAAGAGCGATGAGTTATATTATGAAAGGCAACTTAGTGTGAGAGGAAATGATGGCCAACTGTCCTAAGTGCATAAAATAACATGTCATTTCAAAGTTGTTCGTTTGAAATTTAAAATTACCGAATCACTGGATTTAGGGTCAGAGAAGGCCTCGGTTCATGTTCACAAGCTTTATATCTAGTAAGTCTAAAATTCTGAAGAAAAGATGAACACATAAGATAGAAAAGACATTTAGCATTTTGCTTAAAACATGTGAAATGTAATATTTGAAATTATTATTGATTATAGGAATGAGAAGCTCTTATATATCCCCCAAATAAGCATGTGAACAAGTGATCTAAAAACTAACTTCTTTGCCTGGGCAAAACTGGAAATGTCATTCAGCCAAGGATGTTAAAGGTTCTGAACTTCCTTTCTCCTAACATAGACTAAGAAACTGAATTTCTGAAAATTGGGTCAGACAAGAAGATATTGTCATCTGGGTATCTGTAATTATGATGACTGTGTAGCAAAGGAACTCTGGGAAATGCTTAGATGATCTGTAAGACGAGAAATAAAGAAGCTATAAAATGGATAAGAAGAGTTGGGGAAAAAAGAAGCTTAGTAATATTTTAGAATTCAGAAGCGACAGAGGATCACATGGAAAGTTTTCAGTAAGACCTGAGAAACGAATCTATGACAATCATTGGCCCCTGCTCCAATAGATTAAAATAGTTAATATATGGGCCGTGATTACAATTAAATTGTCACACCCTGTTACCACTACTTTTGAGGCTGGAATTTATTGTTTCTTTCCTCTGGAAATAAGAAAATAGTAATTGTATCTGAAATGTGGCTTAGGTGACAACTTTGGCACCAGTTTGTAGAGTGAGCTGGCCTATATCCGGCATCTAATTGCCAGGATAGTACACTAGGAAGGAGAGGTGTCCTGAGTTCTGGAAGAACTCATTAACTAGACAAAGGGAGTCCTTTCAAATTTTGGTTTTTACTATCATTGGAATTTTAACTCAAGAATTGAAAGGAAAAGAATATTAAACAGAAGAAACAAGATAGTAAAACAATTTATTTGATGATGTTTCTATCAACCTGATTCCCTATTTAGGGTATCAATTAGTCACATGATTAAATAAGCCCATTTTTAATGTCAATAAGTTTTTGTGTAGTCAAATATGTAAAGTTTGAATGTAACAAAGCTAGGCTAAACCTAGAGTTAAAGTCAGCTGAAACTTCCTGGTTTTATTCGCTACAACCCACCATTTATACCCAGAGTTCACGGGACTCAGAAAGACAGATATTTAGAGATAAACAAATAAGACTAGATGACTTGATACTCCAAGAATGTTCAATTCCATTTGCTCACAGACAGATAGGCACAACCATAAAGTTAGAGTTTGTAAGAAGCTAAATGGCATTGACAAAAGTAGAAAGAAAAAGCACATACAGATGTTTACTCGAAAAAGTGAACAGTGGAAGAAATAATGCAGGTCTCCAACTAAGTGATCATCAAGAACAAAGTGCCACATCATTGAAATTTTACAAAAGGCAGCATGGAATGTGTTGCAAGATAATAGAAAGTAAGCTATAAAAAGCAAAGATATTTTTCAGAATAAAGGGAAAGTGATGTTCTCCAATCGTCTTCAGAAACATTTCAAATAAAGCCCTATGATTTGAGAAAAGAAAAAGTAGAAAGAAAATAAGTAAGAGGCCTCAATTCTCTCACAGTCCGTCTTTCATATTTGGACAATACAGTTTGTATAGTGGACCATTAAAGTATCTACTTCTGAAGATATATGGTGTCTGTAATTTAAAAAAAATACAGCATTCTCATTTCTTTTCACTTGCTAAGTTCTTTAAAATTATGTTGATTATAGTCAACTTTATTAATTTCACTTTCTCATTTACTGAAGAATTTGATGTCAAATATATTTGTATTTTAATGATGATAATCCCACTTTGAATATGCAGAATTTATTCAAGTAGAATTTTAACTCCCACACTCAGTTTTTATTTGTATAAAAAGAGGACTTTACAAAACTGTTGAGAGGGTCAGAGATAATATATAGTGACAGGCATGTTATATGTGTCTAATAATGGTTAGTTCCCCTAAATTACTAATGTATTGTCGAATATTTTTATAAGAGTTTTAAAGGTACTGTCCCCAATATCCACCAGATTCTTTCAAAGTTCTGAGCCAAAATGCCATCAAAATAATTTTCAAAATGCTAAGTTGCCTATATTGCTACTCAGATACTCCTTAAAAATAGTTAATAGCTTATTTTTGAGCATCATTATGTGCAGATTTATGTTTTAGGGAGCTCACAATATTGCTCAGTCCAACCATATCATTTAAGATTGAAAGCACTGAAGTGGGCAAATTAATGCTTTTCAGGTAAATGTACAAACTAGGAGCAATTTTCCAGGAAAATGCAGTGTTTACAGTAGGAGTGAGCGCAAGTTAAAGTAATTTTGTAGAGCAAAAAAAAAAAATCAACTCATTTCAACAAATATTTACTAGATGTCTCCTGTGCAAAAGGCAGCCAGAAGTTGGGAGTGCAGGGGCAGTGCTATGGCATCTTTCCAGAGAATGGACCCTGCCCTATCTACTCGCAGGTCTGTGCTAATTAGCATTCGGTCAGCAGATAAGCAGGTAGCAGACGTTACCATGTTTGCAGATGTCACAGAATGGAAAACCTCTAGGAGAGTGTAGGAAACTTACACTAGGATAGATGAAAATAGAAATTGCCCTTGGATGCTGAAGATGTGCCCAAAAGCTAGAAGAAAGAATTCAATAAAGCAAAAGCAAACTGCCAAAAGAGAGCCAGGCTAATAATCTGAGGCAAGAACTATAGTCAGATATATTCTACCTTAATTGCCATAATTGATTTTCTTCCCTAAAGACCTGATAAAGCCACACAGTCTTCATACCCACACACATAAAATTAATATTAATTGGACAGATTGGCAAACTAAGTATTCTCCACGATACAGAGCAAATGGAACTTTCTTACATTGCTGGTAGGCATGTAAACTAATAAAACTATCTTGGAAAAATATTCTATAGTATATACCTTATGATCTCATTATTCTATTCTATGCCTAAAAGAAATGAGTGTTCAAAGACACCAAAAGACATGTCTGTGAACGTTTATAACAGCTTTATTTATAATAGCTGGAAACCGAAGATAGCTCAATATCCATCAATAGTAGGATGGGCAAATAATGTATATTTTATTCATAGAATGGAATATTACACAACAATGAAAAATAACTAGCAATACACTCAACAGCATGAATAAATCTAACAGACAAATGCTGAGTGGAAGAAGCCAAAAATCAAGAGTATACTGCATGACTGTATTTATATGAGATTAAAATAGACAAAAGTGATCTACTCTTGGAAGGGGTCTTTTGACTGGTGGAAAGGGTAGTGAAGGGTTTTTTTCTAGTGATGAAAATATTCTACACTGATTAATCCAGATGGAGTTTACAAAGATTTATACATATGTTAAAACGTATCAAGCTGTTCAATTACGATTGGTGTATTTTGCTTTTATTTATTGATAGATGATAAGTTGATAGGTAGGTAGGTAGGCAGGTAGATGAGAGAGAAAGAGAAAGGGAGGGAGAGACGGGGAGAGAGAGAGAGAGAGAGAGAGAGAGACAGAGACACACAGAGAGAGAGAGAGGTATAAAGAAAGCAGTTTCCATACGGCCTCAGGCTTTTGGATGGGGATCATTCTGCTTATAAGCTACAAGCAACCACCTTGTTGCAGGAAGTTTTGTGTGTGTGACTGGGTAAGAAGAAAAGATTAGTAGAAAAATTGGCTAATAAATATGATCAAATATACATGAAGACTATCTAAATTTCTATTATGCCAATCAGCAAATTTTAGCCCACTATTTTAGCCCTTATCTATTAACTTTTATTTCTTATGTCTGTATATCTGTTCCTCCTCCAGATTCTACGAGACCCATCTTAGGACATGTGGCTGAAATGTCACAGAGCTTAGCAGAAACCTGGATAGGCATATGTAGATATTCAGATCATGCTCACAATAATCATAACAATACCATTTGTAAATGGGCATTCTATTCTTAACAAAATAATTAATCCCCCTATTAATCCTACAAAGTAGGTATTTTTATTCTCAGTCAACAGATGAGGAAACTGAGGCTCAGAGACCTCTCATGAATAAGTAGAAGAGTGGGACCTTGAATGCTGTACACAAATCTCATGTTCTCTGCCACAGACACTTCCAGTTGTTACAGTAGCCGATTATAAAACATCTGCTTAGACTGTCATTCCAGTTGAGATTTTTATCACCACAGCTCTTATACCCTGAGGAATCTGTGTGGTGCCCCTGTGATAAACATGGCCTGAGAACCCAAAATGCCCACAGATCTAGCGTAAACATGGCTCAAGGTTTCACGAAGACCAATGTCCACATAGTTTATGTGACTGGTTTGTGTTTCACAGCCTTCTAAATGGTCTGTGATCACTTCTCAGGAAGTGAGAAGTGATGTCCACGTTAGGTGAGTCAAAGGAATCTGCTCATGGGTCTTCAGCCATCCCCTTAACATAACTTGTCATCCACTCTCCAATTATTTACTAAATTTTTAATTATATTACATTTCTAACATAATTAGGAATTGTTTTTGATATATACTTAATGGCCCCTTTATTCTGAATATTCCTTAATCTATTTATAAAATCACAAATTTGAATTTTGTTCTTTCTTGATCATGTCTGGAAAGACAACTCAAACTTTCTCGAATAGCCAATGATTTTCTGTCCTGTGACCAAAGCAGACTGGCACTTTGGTGACAGTGTGCTGCCCATCCATGTCCGCAGAGAGAAAGACAGCCTTTCTGGAAAGAATTCATTAACTTCTTTGACAATCTGCATTGAATAACACTGTCAGCCTATGAGTTTCTGACAGTTCTGCATCCTTTCCTCATCTAATTCTACTTGACAGCTAAAAGTAGATCACATTTATAGAACATCAGCACATTTTTAGGTGGTGTGGGCATTTCTTTCATATGATAATCTGTCAGATTTAATTCACCGAAAGGTAGAATGTCCTTTAGTGTTGGCAAATTTATATTCATCATTTACTTCCTGGGGACAGTTAAACAATGCAGAATCTCATAGAAGCCTTACTTTCCCATAATATATCCTGGATTAAACTCTTCCTAGAAGACTGAGTCTAGTTGTGGGTGTCTTTAACTTGAGGAAAAGGTATTTAAAGAGATAAATCGCCAACAGAGGTAGAGTGGAAAAAGCACTGAGTAATGGAATAAAAGGTTTTGGAGGAATGTGAGTGTCACTACAGATGTGTAAGAAACCCTCCTGGGTTTAAAGTTGATTCCACAATTTATTGTGTCATCGTAAAGCCATAGCTTCAGTTTATTCATCTGTAAATTTATTGTAAGAATTAGGTGAGGCAGTATTTAAACTGTGTGGCACTAAGTCCAACAAGTAGTCACACAAAAAATAGGTATCTTCACTTGAGAGAACTTTCCTCCACTTAGACCCAATGTGTCTTAAATCTTTATATTCTTGGCCTAATCTCTGAAGACAGGGACACAGAGGGAATAACTGAGGCTGATGATGATAGCAGTAATTTGTGAGCTAAACTATGCAAACTTCTTAGAAGAAGCTGTTAGGACAGAAATGCCATCTAGACTCCCACTTTGTACCATTTATTTTTCTAATATTGGGGCTAGACTTGAACCAGTCTCTCTATGTGTCACAAAGCAATTCATGTTTTTCTCCTAATTATGGAATTTACATCCTTATTTTGTTTCTCAAATAGATGTTATGGAGCCATCTTCCCGTTAAACATTCTCTTTCAAGTTCTCACTAAAATATCAATAGGAGACTTTACTATCTTTATCAGCAAGCCTGATTTCAGTTCCAAATTCTGGGGTTTTGCTTCTCTTAGATTTTCTGGGAGATGGTTTCTTATCTTCTACTGTCACTGTCTGTGCTTCAATGAAAAAGGATGAAAGACTCTCCAGCAGATATTTGTAATAATTTTGGAGTTTGTTTTCATAACATTTCATATATAGCCATAGAGTCTTGGCACTGCCACTTAGATGCTGTATAACCTTAGAAATATCATAAAGCTCCTTGTGCCTCATTTCTTTCATCAATAAAATGCACAAAACGTTACTCTATAGGATTATTGTAAGGAATAAATGAACACCAATGAAAAACTTAGTATAGTGTCTGCCATATACTAAGGATTTAATAAGTGCTAGCAACATGTGTTCTTAATAGAGCATATATTTAAAACATTTAGCAACTACTTTTATTCATTTTGAATGCTTAATATAGAAAATATTATGTAGTTTTGTTTTTCTTTGCTTTGGTTCCAACACTTATATGCCTTTAGCTTCTGACCTCAGGTATTGGAAACTCTGGCATATAGTAGACACCAAAAAAATGCTTAAGTTTGAAAGTTGATGCAATAAAGTGGAAGAAAATTTATTTCAGTTGTTCAAATGTAAAGGCTATATGATGTCATCCACGATTTAAAAGTATTCTGCACTTAGTAGTGAAACATGCAATAGAATAAAATCTGCAAGGTAACACAAGGGACAATATCCTCTGCATATTTATTCAGAAAGAGTCAACCAAACAAGAAAACTCATAGTTCTCAGCATTTTCTGAGATAGTGCTTAGAATATCTCCACTCTAGTAACTACAAAGCCTAGGTATTTTTAAACAAAATAGGATGAAGAGTATTTATATCGATGAATTACTAAATTCTATTAAAAAAAAACAACTATGAATTGATGAATAGCTGAATTAAAGAATGCATTTAAAGGCATTCTATTCTTAAACACATTAACTAAACCTATGGCCAACAAAGTGTTGTAGGTAGCATTTTAATTAAAAATAACCAAAGGTATAATAATCATATTATCTGATTAATTATTTATATAAAATTATTGGTAATCATGTACTTACAGTTTCCTCTCTTTAAATGATAGATTACTGCAACAAATCTCCTTAAGAGTAACAAACCTGTATTTTATTGCGAACTTTGATGTCATTTTTTTAAAAAATATATAAAGGTATTTTTAGCATTGAACTTCAGATAAAGTCTTAATTGAAATTATTCTATTCAATGGCCATTCTGGAGTTGGGCGAAAATGGAAAGGATTATTGTGTGAAATATAAACTTTCCTGACTTAGATGGATTTAGTAAGAATGAATAACGATTTCTAAATAATATTGTAGAGACAATTAAAAAATCTGATTTGGGGGGAGTTTGAACTCATTATACTCTGGAGTTGCTTTCATCTCAACAGTTCTAATTTAGAATTTTTAACTTTACTGGATATTAAGCTCTAGCACTTTTATTTTTTATTTTTTAAATTTTTTTCTTTTATTTATTATTTTTGTTATGGTGACATTGGATAAGAAAATCCAGTCAGTTTCAGCTGCGCACTTTAACTGTAAGTCACATATATGTTTACACCGTGTGTCCACCTCCCACAGTTAGATTTCTTTCTGTCATCACATATTTGACCCGCTTTACCCTGTCTACTTCCCCCTTCCCCATACCCGCTACTCCCTGGTAACCACTAGTCTATTGTCCATGTCCATGAGTCTCTGTTTGTTTGTCATGTTTGATTGTTGGTTTTAGGTTTATAGCTCACATATGAGTGATATCATATGATTTTCAACTTTTTCTGTCTAGCTTATTTTGCTTAGCATGATTATCTCGAGGTCCATCTATGTTGTTGTAAATAGCAGTATTTCATCTTTTCTTATGGCTCAGTAATATTCCATTGTATATATGTACCGCAGCTTCTTTAGTCAATCGTCTATCATAGGTCACTTCAGTTGCTTCCATGTCTTGGCCACCATGAATAATGCTGCTATGAACATCAGTGTGCAAATATCTTTTCGCATATGAATTTTCATGTCTTTGGGGTAAATATCCAGTAGAGGGGTTGCTGGATTATATGGTAGATCAATTCTTAGTTTTCTGAGGAACCTCCATACTGTTTTCCATAGTGGCTGTACCAATTTGCAGTCCCACCAGCAGTGTATGAGGGTTCCTTTTTCTCCACATCCTCTCTAACATTTGTTATTACTTATCCTGTTGATTATATCTATTCTAACAGGTGTAAGATGGTATCTCATTGTGGTTTTGATTTGCATTTCCCTAATAGCCAGTGCTATTGGCATCTTCTCAAATATTTGTTGACCATTTGTATGTCCTCTAGGGAGAAGTATCTGTTCAGGTCCTCTGCCCATTTTTTGATTGGATAGTTCTTTGTATATTTTGGGTATTAGGCCTTTATCAGAGGCATTGCTTGCAAATATATTTTCCCATTCGGATGGTTGTCTCTTTACCTTGTTGACAGTTTCTTTTGAAGCACTACCACTTTTATATAATTAAATCTTCATTTACTGTTTTATATTTTATTTTATTTTTTTTACGCCTACAGCACCTGGTCTTCCTAGGTGGTCTCCCATCCAAGTACTAACCAGGCCCGACCCTGCTTAGCTTCCAAGATCAGATGGGATCAGGCTTGTTCAGGGTGGCATGGCTGTAGACTATATCTTCAGTTATTGATAGAAGAATTAGAAGTAAATCATTTATAATGTGAGTTGTTTATTTACTTGAAAACTATATTACATGAGAGAAAAGACAAAGTTATTCCTTCACCGATGACACTCACCATTTTATCCACTTGACATTCACCCAAGTCCAACATCTATTTTAAAACAGATTCGGTATTTATTTGCTATCATATATATTATCAATTGCTACAACAACAGCTTTGTAATCCTATATTCACTTTAGAATTCACTAGTGTACATACCAAATGCTTCCATGAGAATATATTCATAATCTATAATAATAAAGCCTAAGTGATTACTGCTTCTTTGATACCCTTTTATTATAATTTTTCCCTCTGAAGGGATTTGTATATACTTTTTCCTCTGAAGATTCAATTAGTTCAGCTTTTCCTACTTGAGCTATTCAAATTTCTACTGGAAGCAGTATTTTCTTTCCCAAATAATACAGGTCGACCTGATTTAGCAACGTTCAAAGTGTACACATTTATTTCAATGACTTGCATGAATTGTGTATGTGATTCCACTGACATTTGATCAGTCAATGTACACTACTGAAGCAGGGCCTACTAGTTGTCCTATTATTGTGTAACCTTCTGTTTCCTTTGCTACGTGGCTAAAGTAATATCCATTTCTGCAAAAAAACTTCTGTAATAGTATTTAGTGGTGTTTATTTGAGCATTTCATAGTATTGCCTTTTTTTTTTTTTTTTTTTGGCTAAACTAACTTGTTTTTATCTTCTTACCTGTCCCCTGAGTATAAATAAACCTCAAGGCAAGCAACTACCATGGAACTCAATTTATCAGCAAAGGAAAATAGCTTAAATCTTAATTCAACTCAGTTTCCAAGCATTTATTGATCACCCATTTCATTCCAGGTGCTGAGCCAGGAATATGGGAAACAAAATGGAATTTGTTTTTACCATTAAAGAGTTTAGCAGGGAAGGTGGGTATGTAAAAATAAAAATACTATAAAGTCATAAGCACTAAAATATATCTATAATGCAATGTAAAACAGCCTGTAAGAGCCATTTTATCATGGTGGTTAAAAAACATGGCCTCTTGAGGGACTTGGACCATAGTGCCTGGGTTTGAATCTCAGCTCTAGCATTTACTACCTGCGTAACTTTAAGCAAGTTGCTGAACTTCTCTTTGCCTCAGGCTTTGTAATCTGTAAAATAGGGATAAGACTAGTATCTATTTCATAGTGTCATTGTAAGTTAATATTTATACTAAATATAAATGAGTAGTAAGCATTTACAAAGAGCTTAAATAGTGGTTGGCACATATTAGGTGTTATATAAGTGTTTGTTGAATAAAAGAAGGGAAGGTTAATTACTTAGGGGGTAAGGGAAGACCTGATCCCAATGGGATATTTAGGAAAAATATTTCAGAGAACTGGTATTGATTAATAAAAGTCCTTAAAGATGAATCAAATTTTCCAAAAAGACCAAGAAGAAGAAAGCATAAATAATGACACATGGATGTATTTCAAGTCTCCAGAATATTTAGTGAAGGACTAGTATGGTCCTACAAATAGAAGAAGATCTTCATTAAAAAGAATGACTTAAGAATAGGTGGAAACAAGTTGTAAAGAGGCAAATTACAGACTTTAGATTTCAACAACAAGGCAATGGAGAGCTTTTAAACTTAGAAAGTGATGAGATTAGATCTGTATTTTTAGAAAGATAATTTTTAAATAGTGTAGAAGATGAACTGGAGTAAGAGAGACTGAAGATATAATTTGTTAACAGACCACAATCTGGGAGGAGACATCTTGGGCCAGAAAAAAACACGATGTCATTAATAGAGAATGAAGTAAAGGAACATGGCTTCATCCTAGCAGAACCTTTCTCATGATCAAGTGCCCAACTTCCTTCTAGAGAGAAATTAACATACTCTATAAAATGTGTAGGCAATTTTCTGATAAATGATACTGGTTTAAGATCTTTTTTAGGAAACTTGTTACCCACCCATCTAGCTAATTGTCAGTCAAAAGTAATGACATTTAATCAGCTATTCTCTTTTTCTTGTATCTAGTCTAACTAGGGTTATCTGGCCACTCTTTTTTGCTTTTTTTTTTAAAATAAAATGTCCCAGCTAAGAGGAGATTTTCGAATTAAACTTCTTATGCTTCCTTTTTTTAGAGGAAGCTTGAAATAAAATTTAACATGTGCCTGTCATGAAATTTGCAGGAAAAAAAAATTAGACAAAGAAAACAGAAATTTGGAGGAAAAAAAAAATGCCCTTGGTTAGGAAATTTTAAGGTGAAAAAAACTTGCAGGATATCTAGAAAGAAAGCAGGAGGGTGATGAGTGCCCTGTGTGGAAGGACCTATGCCAGGTATTTACTTATCTTTAACCTTACAACAGTGTTCCCATTTTAGAGATACAAACAATGAAACACAGGAAAGTTTTATAAAATGTGCTCATGGTCACTTAACTAGTAGGTTGCTGGAATGAGATTCAGATCCTAGTCCTCTGGTATCAGGTCTGTACAGGCTCCACTATGCCGAACTTAATCTGGTATCTAGTAGTTAGGAAATGATTATATATTGTCTTAAATGGTTAATGATTTATAAAAATTATTTATGTCTGTATTATATATCTGACATTGTGATGCCACTTAGGATCCAAAGGTGAAAGATATACTCTGCCTTATAGTCTAATGGTGAAGAGAGAGGACTAAACAAATACACACAGTGGTAATGTGATGAGGCAATTATCAAAT
>NW_011888981.1:1932219-1933998 GCF_000151845.1 Pteropus vampyrus
GTGTGGAAGGACCTATGCCAGGTATTTACTTATCTTTAACCTTACAACAGTGTTCCCATTTTAGAGATACAAACAATGAAACACAGGAAAGTTTTATAAAATGTGCTCATGGTCACTTAACTAGTAGGTTGCTGGAATGAGATTCAGATCCTAGTCCTCTGGTATCAGGTCTGTACAGGCTCCACTATGCCGAACTTAATCTGGTATCTAGTAGTTAGGAAATGATTATATATTGTCTTAAATGGTTAATGATTTATAAAAATTATTTATGTCTGTATTATATATCTGACATTGTGATGCCACTTAGGATCCAAAGGTGAAAGATATACTCTGCCTTATAGTCTAATGGTGAAGAGAGAGGACTAAACAAATACACACAGTGGTAATGTGATGAGGCAATTATCAGATTAATATCAGGTCACCTCTATCCAGAGTAATCCGAGTAATCCAGAGTATTCAAGTTAGTTACAGGATAGGTTGTTTTGGGAATTCACTTTAAAGAATGATTAAACTGAGTCTGAAACTCAAACTACAGTAGATCTGAATCTTAGAATGCCTTTCAAAGGACCCAACATTTCTGATCTTCCATTGGGTAGACTGGGTAACCACTGATCTAATCCAGGGTTAGGTCAGATTTCTCTGGACGTGAAACAGTTGCTCTGGACATGAGTGTTAAGTTCAGAGCCTTTGGGTTAAGGTCCAAGAAACAGAACTACCTGACAGTGGGTAATATGAGTTGGGAGACCAAACACTAAAAGGCCAGGAGGAAGTTTGTTCTGAGTCACATCATTATACATCTCTTAAGCATTTGTTCTGTTCACAGTCCTGTGCTAGCAACAGGTTAGATGGAAAAGAGGAGCAAACCATTAATATCCACCCTCCAGTGACTTGTAATCTAGTTCAGAAGAGAACTAATATCTATAAAACTATGAAATAATGTTTCAATCATAATAAATTCAGTACTTATTATGGCCTAGACATCTTACATATATTATCTCCTATAACCATAATACAAGTCTTGTAAGGTAGGTGAAACCAACTCCATTTTACAGATGAGAAAAGATATCTAAAGAGGTTAAGAATTGAGTTTAAATTCAAACCAATAAGTTTAAAGAGGAAAAAGTAGATGCTGTATCTGTGAAGTCCTGAGATACACATGCTGTCTGCTACCTTTGCATTTCTCTCTTGACACCTATGGAACGCAGTTTCTTGTCAGAAAAATAAGGATGCTGGCCTAGAATTAGTCAATGGCTGTGCCTGAGAATCTGAGGTTTTCCTGAAGAATACAGGTGCTTGAGCCTTTGCTCTGGAGATTCTATTTTGTCAGATATGAATATGTGAAACACTGAATCAACATTTTACATGTGGCTCCAGGTGATGCCCACATAGCTATTCTCCAAAATAGGCCCTTAGGAATCAGTGAACTAATACTGTGCAACTTACAGAATGTTCCAGAAACCAGCAGAATTGCCCTCTCTTGGGAGCTGGTCAAGAAGGCAAAGCTAGGGCCCCACCTTCGATGTACTGGGTGAGTCTGTGTTTTAATGATGATTCTTTTACAATTAAATTCTATAATCCCAACACTAAAAGCTATACAGATCCTAAAAACAGAGAGAAGGTAAAGTGTGCTAACCTAATTGATAAAATTCTAACAGAGGAAGCAGGACTAAGGTTGGGTAGGATTTGGATTAGCAGCTGAGAAAGGGAAGAACATTGGGAATTCAGGAAAACAACAACACTAAAACACAGGATTGACCTGAACCTGGAGACTCATGGGCT
>NW_011888981.1:1935063-1938402 GCF_000151845.1 Pteropus vampyrus
TTTTTTTTTGGTATGACAAATAAATGATTTTGTATGTTTTTTTAAGCCTCAGGCAAAAGTTGGCTCATGTTAATTTAGCAAATATATCATCTGAACTTTAATGTAAAGAGTTTTATTTGCCACACCCCAAGTTTTCAATGACTAAAATTTGTGGGATCTCTTGGAGAGAGATGTTTAGGTTAAAATCTAGAAGCGCTAATGAGATGCTCTTCTAAAGGTGGAGACAGGTATTTTGAACAAAGCAAATTACCGTTGATAATTTTCTTTTAACTGATGCAAACTAAAGCACTAAAAATTTAACAGTTGTAAAGATTGAACTGAGAGAAATAAAAGGGGACGACAACTAAGGAAGTTTCAATTTTGTAAGTAGCTGTGCATAAAATAATCAGCTCCCAGATTTGCATAAATTAGTTTTGCTATTCCCTTTCTAGATTCCCCAGAGTTGGCAGTATCCCATCGGCCCTCAGTTTGCTGTTAAATGTCACTAGAACCTCTGCTCAGAATTATAACCTAATTACAACATACACATTTGGGGATACTTTTATGTTAAGAATTTGTGCAAATTTAACAAATGAAACCAGATGACGTGAAGCAAGGAGAACCACTTGAGAAACATAATGTAGATGTAGAGATAAAAAAATTAGACAATATTCCTAACATTTTCTCCTTTAGCATTAAGTGTTTATCAAGGCTGCACACCGCAATAATGGTGAGTAATGTTGCATGGTATAATGGAAAATGATTGAGTGATATATTAGAGCAGTAGCTACACATCTGAGTGTGTACTTAATAGCTTGGCTGGTTTTAATACACACCATAATTACAGATACTAAGCTGGCAGGTTTAGCTAAGAATGGTTAAGAAAGTAATCACTGAAATAAAATGCAGCATGTTTCAATCTTTTTAATCTTAATACTACTTGTCCCTAGTAACAAGCAAAGTGACTTTGCTGCTCTTCGGCAAAATAATTTTCATGTGCAATATCACTTAGACCACACAACAGTTCCATAGGTATTCTGCTAATAAAAGAACAAAGCACAATGTCATTATACTGGCAGAGCAAACAACACTCACTCTGGCTTTCCATGTTGTCCTATCCCTTGGAGATTTGATATGACCCTCACTAAAAACTGTCTGGGAGGCAATATGAAATAAGATTTACATGGAAATTTAATTTCTAGGTCTTAGAGTAATTGTGGTCCCTCACTGTTAAAGGTGAAAGAAAGCCTTCTTCCTCCTTGTAGGATGGTTCCACATTCATTTTAAATCAATCTCTACTCACTCTAATCAGTGACAGAGGTGGTCACCAGCTTCTTAATTTCAATTCCTTCCAATAATACAATTTAGTGAAAAAAATGCATCTGGAAAGTAGACCTTACAGTAAACGTCTACTAGCCTAATTACATTTACCTAATTACATTTTCATTACAAAGCTGGACATGCAGTCTTTGGCAAATGTTTAAAACCTAAAAATGGCTTTAAAATGTCTCAAAAACACAATTCTTTGCTATATATTATATATTTTTCATTTGAAAATTTTAAAATAAAAATACAATAATAGTATGTAAATGTGTAAAAGAGTACTGTGTTCCCTAAAAGTTACAAATGTAAATACTAGAAATGCTTATACAAAATAGTTCTAGTCTGTGGCTGTAGATCCTCCTTCCCCTCCCTAGCCATTGTTTTCCCAGGATTGTAGCAATTCCCTAAAACGTCAGTGACTTGCTATGGTTTTTTATATACTTTCAAGCTACTTTGATAGCACCTATTCTACTTTTAAAATAATTTTTTTTGGTCTTTATTTAGCACCTCTCTTTAGTTGACCACATTTGAAATTTCTAGATAACTACATCCGGCAATAATAATTGAAATTCATAATTTCCTGGTTGAAAGGAATGATCAAATCTATGATGTATTCCAACGAAATAGTTATACAATTAATGACATTGATATTTTAATGAGTAGACAGATTTTAATAATACTATCTCTTGAATACTTTAAAAGCACAACTGTTCAAAATGCACAGCACTAGTTATAATGCATATTTTTTGTTTTTAACATTTAAAAACCAGATGGATGAATGGATGGATGGATAGATGGTAGACAGAGAGATGATAGATAGATAGATAGATAGATAGATAGATAGATAGATAGATAGATAAATGATAGATAGATAGATAGATAGATAGATAGATAGATAGATAGATGATAGACAGATAGATAGATAGAAGATTCTATATATCTGAAGTCCAATATATCCATTTCTTATTAAGTGCCTAGGAAGAATCTACTTGAATATTTAATTGTTTACTATTCAGTTAATGTCTAATAAAGATAAGAAAGCAAATATGTCAGTAACCTAAATTCATCATATAATTTTTAATCTAATGTTTTGTTTATGAACAGTTGGCAAGACAAAATCATCTCTCTTAAATGCAGAAATTATTTTATTATTTTTGGACTTTGCTGATAATTACCCTAACTTATCTATCACAAGAAGAGGAGGACCACAGATAAGAAGAAGCAGAAATAAGATCAAGATGGAGACACACTACCTCTGAATGCCGGAAGGAGATGCTACTCCTTAGGATTAAACTGGTAACAGTTGGTAAGCCATATAAGATTAAAACTCTTTTATTTATGAGATTATAGAAAAAAATATTATTCAATGTTAAAGAAGTTACTCGTGTATTTGAAACTAGTCTCTAGCAGGAGAAATTACTCTCTTCAATTGTGTTATTCTAATCTTATAAACTGATCAAAATGATTCCCAGTAGAGGACATGCTGAATGATTGCTAGCTTACTGATAACAAGAACTGTAGCCCAAACCTCACAGACTATTGTTTAACATTATCTCCTTTTAACTTTACTGAGTTCATCAGTATGCTTGTATAAGATACACAGAGAGAACATAAATAAGTAGGAGAGAGGGAATTTAGATATATATTTTACAGAATCTATTTCTAAAAGTGAGTCAGTTATAAGAAGTACTGAATTACTTCATAAGGATTCGATGAGAACCTACTGATTAGACCAGCAAAATGTGTTAAAAATTTTTCCAATAATGTACCTTTAGCAGAGAAAAATGAATCTCCTAGGGTCTGCAGTTAAAGTGTAGGATAATAGCCAAAAGTTCAAACTGCCCTTAAAGTTTTGTGTTTGGTGTTAAAAACCCATTAGTACTCTATAATTCATCTTTTTATTTTAATATACATAGATATGTTAGTCCAGCTCCTCTGAGGGGCCTATGTCAAAAACAAGATTAAACATGTAAGAGATTTATTAGTGGAAAAAAATGCTGTGAAGGGAAATGGGAAGAGACCTGAGGCTGGCCAGGA
>NW_011888981.1:1939650-1963504 GCF_000151845.1 Pteropus vampyrus
GTACTGAGCAACCACTGATCTAATTTCTATCACCATCAATTAGGTTTGATTGCTTTAGACTTTCATGGAGATGGAATTACAGTCTGAAGAGTTTTGTATCTAACTTTTTTCACTCAATATAATCTCTGTAAAATTTATCTATGAATATCAGCAGTCCATTTTCTTTACTGAATATTATTTCAGTGTTTAAAAAGAGCAGAACTGTTTATCTATTTACCTCTTGAGGGACCTTCCCCCTTCCTCAGTTTTTGTTCTTTTATGAATAAAGATGTGCTATAACAATTTATGTATCTTTTGCGAATGTATATTTTCATTTCTCTTTGGTAAATACTTAGGAATGAAATTGCTGGATCAGAAGGTAGTGCATGTAAAACACAAAAACAGCTTAAAAACAGCCAGAGTGGTTGTATCATTTTATATTTCCAAAAGCAATATATTAAAGTTCCAGTGGCTCTATATTTTTGCCAGCACTTGCTAATTAGTTTTAAATTTTTTAATCTAATCATTTTAGTATGTATGAAGTAGTACCTTACTTTGGTTTTAATTTGCATGTCCCTGATGACTAATGATATTTAGCATCTTTTTTGTTTTTATTGCCCATGAGTACATATACTACTAGAATGTTTTGATTTTTTTTATTTTGTTTTATTTTCTAAGAAATCTTTGCTTACTCCAAATATATGAAGATTTTCTCTTATATTTTCTTCTGGAACTTTATCCTTTCAGCTTTTGCATATGTGTCTATGATCAATTTCAGATTAATTTTTGTCTGTAGTGTTGGATTAGAGTTCAGTTGAAATATTTTTACCCATATGGATATTTATTTGCTGAATAAGTCTACTTTTCCCACATTTAGTGCCTTTGCATCTTTATCCAAAATCAAATGACCATATAAATATGGGTCTATTTCTATACCCACTGTTCTATTTCTTTGATCTCTTTAAAAATTTTTTTATTCCAATGCCACATTCGAATACTGTAGCTTTTTAGTAAGCGGTCCTTTAACTTTGTTTTCTTTTTCCATAATTGTTTGGCTCTTCTAGGGTCTTTGTATTTTCACATAAAATTTAAAATCAGCTTGTCGATTTCTACTAAAAAGCCTCCTGCGATTTTAAATGAGATTGCATTGAAATCTTAAAAAGATGATGAGACTACCACTCAATATCTGAAATAGAAAGACGGTGGAACAGTCATTTAAAAAAGAAGAAAAGGAAATTATATTTTTCTAATTTTCTCAAGTTCGTAAAATATTAAAACCCAGGTGTCTTAGTTAACTAAGGCTGTTGTGAAAAAAAAAAATCATTATCTAGGATGGCTTAAAACAACAAATTTATTCTCACACAGTTCTGAATGCTAAAAGTCTAAAGTGAAGGGGTCAGCAAATCCATGCTCCCTCTGAGACTCTGGATAGAATTCTCTCTTGCCTCTTCCTAGCTTCTAGGGATGGCAACCAGCAGTCCTTTGGGTCCCTTGGCTTGCAGCTGCGTAACTCCAGTCTCTGCCTCTATCATCATGGGTCTGTCTTTACGTCTTTTTCTCTTATAAGGACACCAGCATATTGGATTAGGACACATCTTAATTGAGTATGACCTTGTCTTAACTTGATTACATCTGCAAAGACACTATTTCCAAAAAAAGGCCTCAGTCACTGATCCACTGACCAGGTTTAAGCTAGTTCTGGTGGCCACTTGTCATCATGGCTAAAGAACTATCAATCTTTATCTAATTATAGAAACTCTTCTCAGAATTTATAAATTGGGAGGAAATGACTCTTAATCATATTGAATATTTATCCATGAACATAGTATGAATTAATTTAGGTCTTTAATTTCTCTCAGTAATGTTTTGTACTCTCTCTATATTTTATTTCAAGAGATAATTTATCAAGGCCAATTTCTGTCCAATAATCCTAAAGTCATTTAACAAATCCTAAATCCATTCACATGTGAATTTATCATTCCATATATTTCTATTGTATCCAAAATAATTTCTTGAGAAGCTAAAAAAATAAGTCTGAGCTCTTATTTGGCATAGAAATTTGAGGGACTCTAAAGACAGCTATCACTTACATAATAAACAGTCAGCTATAAGTGTTAATAGGGTGAAGGAAAGGTAAGCACAGACATTTCGAATGTATCCCATACTTTCAAGCCTATTCCATATCTATATTTTGTTACTTAGATAATAGCAGAGTCTAATTTATTAATTTGAGATTTATATATGTCCCTCTCCAATTGTTTCTGGAAGTAATAATAAATAAAATAATAAAAAGTAATTTAACTGGAAGGAATAATAGAAGCATGGGTTTTATATAATATTCTCAGAATAATGCAAAACAAAATGAATGCTGATTTCACTTCAATATGCCAATTCTGCTCTTATTTTGAATTTGAAGAATTCTAATATCAGCATAGGAGTATAGAATTTTCTACTCAAATAAATCTTCAATCAATAGAATTTAGCAGAATATAAGCCATTCGTTTCAGTTGGGGGGAAAGCCCAGACATTGATCATTACTAATTCTGTACTTACGTGAAAAGCTCTTCAGCTCTAATTGTGATAATTGTGACTACTTGCAGTGTAAGAATGCCTATAATATAAATGCACAGAGACATAACTGGAATATAACTGTTACCAAAAACAACTGAGCTAAGTAATTTTACTATAATCTAGTTTCCTTTTACTTTTTGATCATTTTGATGCTCAGGTTATTAATCATAATTACTTATATTCTTTAGAACAGTGGTGTCCAAGCTTTTTTAAACTCACATCTTGGTTTACAAAAAAAATCACATCCACTATGAAATATAGTTAATTATTTAAACATTGTATATATGACACATATATATGTATACATACATATACATATATGTTTGTGTGTGTATACACATATATATTTTGGACATTATAATATATACATGAAATTATAAACTAAAATAGGACAAAATAAATATGTAAATAAGAGTTGCAGTATTTTCTTCTCATATTCCAATGCATTGTCTTGCTATACCTCCTTTTGGACACACTGCTCAAGAAGATGATTGTTCTAATTGGATAACAGTCAACGCATATCAAAGATGATGTTAAACTAAGGAAATTCAGGCCAGTGGCTTCAGCAAGCATCAGACTTACTCAGAGAACTTATCAAAACACAGATAGCTTAGCTCCACCCTCAGTATTTCAGATGCAGTAGCTCTGAGATTTTGCATTTCTAGTAAACTGTTAGGTAATGCTGCTGCTTCTGCTGCTGCTCATGACTCTACTCATTTGGACCAAGAAGGTTTATACTAAGTATGGTTAAGTGGTAACCAATAGATTAAAGCACATGATTTCCTATTCTATTTTTAATACAAAAATGTAATTCTACATTAAAGTATATAATTTCTTCAAATCATCTAAAATATATTTTCCCCAATGGAATAATCCTTTAAAAGAGGGTAATTTCTAAACCAAAATAATATGCAAGACAAATCAGGAATCATGTTTGATGATTTTATAATTTATTATAAAGGGATAAAAAATAACTAGCAGGTAGATAAGCTGTCCCTTTTCCTTCAGTATTTCTTCAGTCTTTCACAAAATTTACAGTGACACTTAACCCGAGTGCACCTTGAGCTAGCCACCCTTTCCCATAGCTCATTCAATTTTTTAGACAGTTTCTTAAAGGTAAAAACAATAGCTAATATTTATTTTATTTTAAAAGGTCACATAGCTAATAAGTGGCTGGACTAGAACTTGAATCCAGGTAATATAGTGATAGAATTTGTGCACTTATCCACAATCCCATATTGTTTCCCAGGTTTTAGTGAAAAGGATTTCTAGGTTTGGCCTCTTGAAACATTTTTATGTACCATTCTGATCTATTCCTTAAAGCCTTGTGTTTCTGTCACCTCTGTTGTTCTTCACGTCTCCCAGCTTTATGTGATGCTTTCACTCTGGCGCTAGAGTTGCATTTGGTCTTCTAAAGAAATAGTATGTGTAGGAGTCTGTCAACAGGACTGCTCCACATGGTCACCCTCTACCTACATGCTAGCTGCAATACCCTGAGGTGCTGTGCCCAGAAAACTCAGGTGAGCTGACCCATGTAAGTGTCTTCCAAACTTAATACTGGTTGAGGGCCATGGTGAGTTCAACACAAATGACCTGGGCTTTGAGTTTTGTCATTATATTAATAAAAACCCCCATTATTCATTATTCATAATTCAATTTGAATAAGTGTAGTCTGAGAAGCTAATTAGTCTCCTCCTGTAGCTCCAGGAAAGCATCAGGCATACAGTTGACTCTTCAACAGGTCAGGACCTAACCAGTAATCCTGGAAAATGCTAATTACTCTTTGCTCTGCTCCAACAAAGGCCAGTGTCCCAATCTGCATGGACTTAATGTCATCCTCACACTTCCTTGCTGATAAGAGTTTCACAGAAGACTGGAAAAGAGCCACACATGCACACCCACACTTTGGCCAGTTCACCTGTTAAACAGTAAGAATTACCAAATATTCTCCCATGATATCACAGAATTTCCAGAAGTTTCTAAAATTCTAAATTAATTGTCATCAAAATTTTGCATATCATTGATAGACCAGTGGTTGTGTCCCTTGTTTACAAAAAAATAACGAACACAATGTAAATCCAGCAAATAAACTGCAAATAACACACTAAGAATCTGCCCACCTAGTACAATTTGAGAGAAGATAAAAGTCATTTTTATTATTCTAATTTCGACCATAGAAAATTTCACCCCTCTACCTACCTGAGTGTCTAGCTGTTAGAACTTCAAGGTCAAGGCATTTCTGTAAAATAAAAGGTGATCATAATTGTAGCTACTCTGCCTAATGTGACATTAACTCGTTAGTAAACTGGGTGAAGGGAACCAAAAAAAAAAAAAAAAAGCTTCAGAGTTATAAAGTCCTGTGTGCAAAGTCCTGCTTTTGCTACTTTGTAGCTGTATGACTAGGTAAACTACTTAATCATATTAAATCATTTAAAATGAAAATAACAGTACCAACCTTGCAAGTTTTCTGTGAGGATTAAAAAGGTACAGTGCCTGTGACAGTGAGTTGGTCATGAGATGTTATAACCTTGGAAACTTCTTACTTGGCTAACGGCTACTTGAAGGCAGGCAACACAACTGTCGTAAACCAAGTCCGAAGGCTAAGACTGAAATTCAGAATTCTTATTATACCTATACTTCCCATTCTGTTATAGGTCACAACCTAACAATGTGATTTATTTTGGCTCTAGCTAGGCTTTCTAATTCAAGAAAATTTTTCATTAGTACAAAACTCTGCTTCCCATTTTACTAGATTTATGTCTCAACGGTAATTTTTAGGGTCCAAAAAATATTATTTAGTGGTTTACTTCTAATATTCAAAACCTTATTTTTGCCCTTAAGCTTTAGCTCCAACATACAAGTTTTTTTATTCTATTTACATTTCCAGCAAATTTTAACCATGGTTTCATTTATAAACTTATATCAATGTTTTAAATTGCATTCATAAATTTAATGTATTTCATTTCCTGTTTAAGTACTTTGGCTAACATAAAATTTTCCCTAATGTTTTTTATGAAACCAGCAGAATTAAAACTATAAATATGTTGATTTAAATTATTTTCTTTCCCAAAACAATATATAATCTTAGTAAATTAAAAGTCTAAAGTAATTACTCAATGACATAGTTTAAATTAGAGTCACAAGGTTATTTTTTTACTTGAAAAAGCCAATTTAAAAAAATATCACTAGCTAAAATGCTAAATTTGGAAAAATTCATAGCATAAAATAATAATGCTATAGATATATTTCTATCAAAAATTATATGTTTAATCCTAAGTATTTCTGTGGTTAAGGATGTTAAGGAAATAATGACACCACCCTATATATATTCTCAGAGGGCTATCGTCATAGAAGGACCAGAAATATAAGCTAGGAATATGAGGTCTGGAACTAAAGATATCCAGGGTGACTTTGTTCTCACAATCCCAACTCTCAGGCTGACTTCAATTTTTAGTTACTTTTGTCTTTAAATCAAAGTAGGAGGATGGTAACCTACTTTCTTCCTATTGCGTCACATCTTTACCTCATTCTGCCATTTTTTAAACATAATTTCACAACCTTCCACCTGGGCTGCTGCATCACTCAACTGAATTTTTTGTTTCTCTGGATTTAATATTATAGGTCTAATAACTTCATAGGTATTAGTCATTCTTTTCAAATCTACTCTATCTCTTAGGGTGGAGATTTTGATATTTTAAAATGGTATCCATAGGAATTCTGTACACCTTTTATGGCTCTGTCTGTCTATACAATACCAAATTCATTATCCTGGTAAGACAAAATGGGAGAAACAATTCAGCTGGAGTAGAAACCCAAAAAGCACATGCAAAACATTATACCAGATTATCTAAAAGACAGACTCAGAGAAGCCATGTTGAAAAGCTCTAGGGGGCACCATTCACACCAGAACCTGGAGTTGTGAGTGTGCCATGTACTGCTCTGGGCAATGAAGACACACTAGTCACAAGAAAGACAAGATCCCTGCTCTCCTGGGACTTATATTTAAGTGGGAGCAGAAAGCCAATAAATGAATAAATGAATGATCAAATAGCAATAGTTTTTGATAAGTGCTGTAATGGAAATAAAGCAGGAGGGCATAATCGAGAGTTATAGTAGATGGCAATGAAAGGACTAATTTTAAAAATGGGGACTGGTAAAGTCTGTCTAAGGAGGTAATGTTTGAGCTGGAGGACGAGAAAGGTGGTTCTGTGAAAAGCTGAAGAACAACATTGAAGGCAGTAGGTACATAAAGCATCAAGACCCAAAGTGTCACCTACTGCATTATTGGCATCTGCCAGGGAAGGAAGAAGACCAGTATGGCTGAGTGAGCAAGAGAACATGTGCTGGGAGCCGAGAATGAGCAAAGAGGCTAGAACAGATTATGCAGGACTAACAGATTAAGAGGCCCTGGTAGAGCCATGGTTAGTTTAGATTGTATAGGAAGGTTTTTAAGAGCATGAATCAAGGGAGTAATATGATTTGATTTATATTTTTAAAAGATTTCTCTGGCTGTAATGTAAAGCTCAAATATTACGGAAACGAGAGCGCTCATGCAAAATATATTGGTGGCTTTGTCTAGAGTTATGTATGATAGGGAAGATGGAGGAAATGGACAGTTTTAAGATGTTCTTTGGAAGCAAAATTTTCATAATGGTTTGGATGCTGGGAGATAATTCAAAGTAATGAATCAAGAATGACTCCCGGCTTTGAGATTGGCTGGGTACGTAGATGCTGGTGCCACTTGCCAAGATGGAGAAGATTAAAGGAAAAATAGGTAGGTGAGGTAAGGAGAGGCAATCTGTGATGCAGAAGAGAGAGAATGGCTAAAGGAACATCGTCTTTATCAGAGGGGATGGAGGCCAGAATAAAGAAAAGGCAAGGTACGGGAAGAAACTAGCTTCGGACAAAAGGAGAAATTTTGTTTTATAATCAAAGGAAAGGCAAAGAAAATTTGCACACAGAAGTTAGTTTTAGATTTGGGGCTGAAAAAAAATAGAGCCACTTGGGTCAATTATTATTGTTGTTGATAAAAATTTTAAAAAGGAATAATATAGTTTATTGTTGTTACTATTTTATTAATATTATTTCATTTGCTAACAAAGTTCCTCATGGAAGGAAAATGTAGATAAAAGGAAGTTTAAGCCCAGTTCCTACAGTGTGTTTTCTAGGTGTGGGAACACAGACAAGCCCCAACACTTAATAGTAATCAGACTTGTTTGTCAACAGTTTTCCTCTGGTGTTCAAAAAGGTTTTGTTTTCCCTTCTCACTATATTTTATGATGAATTTACTGTAAGTAGCAGAGCATACAATGAGAAGATTAATTTGCTGTGGGGCTGCGAAGCTTACAGTAAAAAGACAAACAGTATTTTTGTATAATATGTAATTATTTACTAGTTTAAGGCTATCCACTGGCACATTGGAGAGAACGCTTGCAAACTAAAATCAATATAAATAATAATTGCCTCTCCCGGGAGAAGTCCCAAAAACTAGAACAGGGAAGCTGGGATGTTTGTTTGTTATTATTATCTTTATAACCATAAAGATTTGAGTTGCTCTCATGATTCCCTGTTTCCTCATGTTTTTTCTATCTTTCATTGATGTAAGATTTTACTGTTTCCTGCAGCAGATTTTTATTTCCTGGACAATGACTCCACGTCACAGAAAACAAATGAACTCCAACACACACTCATTCATGCTAGCAGCAGGCAGCCCTCACTCAGTCTCTCTTTTCTGATCACAGTTATCTAGCAATAAACACTAGTCTAGAGTCATCCATTTTATATAGAATTGCCACAGTGATGTATAATGGCATCTTTATAAGCACCAACTCAGAAAGCCATCGTTTCCACTACTACCAAGAGAAGGTAACTTCAAGCCAGTTCTACTTTCTATTATTATTATTTCTTTCTTTTATAGGAATTTTCCTAATAGAAGTTCAACTAAAAATTGTAGAATGTGATTTGACTTAGAAAAAGCTACATATGGCAATGCTATAATTGAATTTCTGGTATCCACATCTCTCATTCTTTCTGTGATAAGGAAAATTTTAGTAGTATTCAAATGTGAAAAATATTTTGTACTTAATATGATAATATTCAGTGAATTACGATGAGAAGAAAATTGTGGAAATTAAATACAGTAAGAGTAATGCACAGTTAGAAGAAAGGATAATGTAGGAAGTAAGGTACATAATTATTGGAAAAGATTACAAAAAGTTAGAGCTTAGAAACAGAAATTAAATTTAGTTAAAGGCACTATAACCCAACTTAAGACAGTTTAAGTGGCTTAGATTTTGAATGTGTAGATTTGGTATCAAGATGAATATCAATTAATCAACAAGTCAACTACTAAGAACTCATTGAATCTGATCGAAGAGTTAAAATATAAGAAATATTTCCTGTACTCAAAAAGTTTCAGAAAAGAGAAAGCAAAGTTATTTAAAGAAGAGACTTTTTCATTTTAGAATCATGGCTTTAAGTTGTATTATTCTGCACATACGGGATTTGAAGTATTAAATAATCTGCTCATCGCTAATAAGTGTCAGAGACAGTATTCAAATCCAAGAATCTCTGGCACAAGGCTCATCCATCTACAATAAGCTGCCTGACTCACTAAACATTTACGGGAGTTTAGAGAGGAGGAATTGATTTGTCTTAAAGTTCTCAAGTGTGTTTCTAAAGACAGAGTTACTTGAGTTGGTTCTTGAGAAATGAGTGAAAGTTTTAAAAGTCAAGAAAATCATCTAGATGTAGAGGAAGGGAGGGCTGCAAGTTCCCCAAACCAGGCTGAGGTTCCTCAGAGGACCAGGAGTTAATATAATGCATCTGAAAAATCCATACTTTAAACAAAACTAAATGGAGAAAAAGGACATCTTACATTTATGTGAATTTTTCCATATTTTGTAAGCCATATTGATTAGTTAATTGTAAATATATAGAGAAACAGATACACTCAAACAATATTCAGAAGGTGAAGTCAGAGGAAAGAGGTGAAGATACGGGGTGAGAGAGTAAAAGGAGTCAGAGGTTACTTCCAAGTTTCCTGCTTGGATGACCAGATGGATGGTGGTACTGGTTAAACAGTGTAGAGAATATCGGAGGAAGAGAAGGTCTGAAACAAAGCTGACTAGTTTACTTCTATGTTCCATACTAAGTTTGAGGTATCTGTATAGGATGACCATTCATCCTGATTTGCCTGAACTATGCTGATTTATGCCTGTTTTCCTAGCTTAGTAATAGTACCTTCTTTCTTCTAAAACATGTCTTGCTTTAGGCAATAAATTATATGGTCATTCCTAACCTATAAGACTTGCAAACAGAGATGTCCTTCAGATGACAGAGTCAAAACAGAGGTCTGAACAGGACACATGATTTAGAAGTGATCTGAATATGTGTAATATTTGAAACTGTGAGTGTGGATAAAATTACCGAGGGAGAGTTGCTTTTTGTCATTAAAGATAAAGATGGAATTCTTGTTGACAGCAATACTTTAGTGACAGGTGGGAAGTGCTCAGGAACTTAAGAGAAGTATAAGGAAGTACAGGAAAACAACCTTCAAAAGTCCTCCTTGAATTTGACAATTGCACAATTCTTGCTAAAAGTGAGAAGAGTCATCTAGGTAGGGGGTTCGAAGTGGAAGCCAGATTGCACAGGGTTGAAAAGTAAAGGAGAGCCGAGGAAATACAGTTTTGAAATATTTCTATAGAGAGGAAAATGCATGGTAGTTAAAGTAGTATGCAGAGCCAAGAGAATTAGAGGTAGTTGTTGTTGTTGTTGTTGTTGTTGTTGTTGTTGTTGTTGTTCTTTTGAAAATTAGAGAAACTTGACAATGCTTATAGACTGAAGAAAAGAATTCAGGAGACAGAAGAAGAGAGAGTCTCAGAGAGGGAGGGAAACAGGAAGAGAAGGAGAAGGAAGGGAAAGAAGAAGGATGGGATGGGAATGAAATAAAAATATAGACAAAAGATACAGGAAAGGGAAATGGATCAGCAATGATGCAAATGCCTAGAGAATAAGGAAGTAAAAGAAACTGGAGGTGGAAGAATTGGGTTTGAACTGGATGATGCATATCTCATGCTCTATGCCTGTGATTGTCAGTTTACACTTAACCCATCATAAACGGAAGGTGATTCTCCAGGCCAGAATTAGGTTGAGGTTGAAAGGAAGAAGTTCTGTTTTTGAGGGGGCATTTTTGGAAGATATCGGAGAAACTTTTAAAGGACAGGCTATCACAGATTCCATGTAGGCACTGATTCAATATCACCAGGACTTTTTCCCCAAAGCTTCAGAAGAAAGAAGTTTCAAACTATAGATGGAAATAAAAAGTTTGTGGATTCACATTGATGGAGAAGGGGTGCAGTGAGCTAAACTCATTATACTTTGGGAGCAGAGGGACTAACTGCACATTCTATAAAGTGGAGTGGGCCCTGAGTTCTGGAATTTCTAAAGCAAGTTCTCATGTTGTGCTCCTGAAACTGTCAGATATAGACATCCAGAAGTTTTTGTTTCTAGTCAAATTTTGGGACCCTGCCTGAAGCTTACCACTAATCTTCATTCCCAGGAAGTAAGTCAGAGAAATCTAGAAACATGACACAGACTTCTAGGAGGAAATTGAGGCAATCAAGTGAATTTTGGCCCCTGACAAATAGAAATAGTAGCAAGGCCTATGACAGAGATGAACATTTTAGAGGAACAGAAGAATCCTGTGATGTGTAGAGAAAGTAGATCCTCAGCTATACTTCCACCTCACTTTGTAAAACTGTACAAATTCATTAACTCTCTAGACCTCAAAACCTTTCTTTTGTCTCAAAAAAGAGATGTAGTGTATTTGTGGAGACAAGATATTTTTAAGGCCTTTCCTGCTATAAAGTTTTTTGATGAATGTGGGCATAGGATGAATTCTGTTATTAAATGAACAAAGGAACAGTATCCTTAGAGGAACAAATTAATAAATCCATTTTGATTTTAAGTACACTAATAAGTCAAAGATATCTTTGGGGAATGAATGGATATAGAGCTTCAAATCCAAATATTTGGTCAGGGAGGTAAAGACTCAGAGCCCAGATGAATAGCAATGGGTCAATAGAGGCACGACTCAAATACTGAAGGCCTAGGGATAACTGAGTTTCAGAGGTCAATGTCCAGGGAAACAGATGAAAAACCAGCAAGAAAGTGCTGAAGGTGCCTTAGCGATGTGCCTAACCCAATGTAGGACAGATATCTAACAAAGGTAACTGCTCCTTATACATTTCTTGTCAAGCTGAAACTAAAGACTAGTGTTGGATTTTATGGATTCTTAGCAAATATCAAGCTCTATGCTAAGGTATACTGGACACTGGAATCAAGAAATAAATATAATACTATTCCTACTATCAAGGAGCTCATAATCTGGATGGTACTGAGCATGAGGTAAGGACACCTGAGCAGAGCTTCATCTCAATAGCCAAGAAACTAGCCTGTTCTCAACAAGACAGAAAACAGCTCTGCAGACCATCTGTCCTCCTTAGGTTAATCAGGTCCCACCATTTCTTAGTACTGATGAGCCAGGGCAACCAATAAGAATATTGAGTTATTGAAACCCTAATTTAAACTATCTAATACAAACCTAGCTGACACTTGTGGCTTGAGAGGTCTAAGTGACACAATGCGCAAGAAAGTTAGGGTCTCATAAGTCTACTGAGTTTTCAGTGAAAAAAAAGCAATAGTGCCCCTTAAAAACACAAATGACCAAGTCCACATTAAACTGACTTGCACTACTCAAGTCAAGGATAACTCAGGGGATGGCTATAAATATTATCTTGAATTCGGGTATTCAGATAGTGAAACAAAGAAGCAATAGGGGAAAAAAGAAATTATTGATGTAATCATATTTCTCATTAGATTCTTGCAAATCTGAGTTTGTCAATGAATGGTATGTGAAAAACACACATAATCTTATCTATCTACTTAATTCTCTAGCAATTCTATTATTTACACTAATTTGGATCTACCACATATTCTATATTCTTACAAAAACTGGTAATTTCATGAAACACTTATTGCAGATTAACTATAGTTAGCACCTGAGATAAAAATATGACGGGAACCTATCACTTTACTTCTCAATGATGCTGTAGATTATTTTTGTGCCCCAGCTAATACTTGGATAGTTAATGCGGGGTGAGCAGGAAAGAGCTCATTTTGTCTCACTGATATGCGTTGATCACCCTTGAAATTTCTCAACTCATTCCAGTAGGTTTTAACAATGACAGAGGACGGAAAGCTAACATGTCTAAAAGGATGTAGAATATTGCCTGCCATAACAAGGCACTCAATAAATAAGGATACATGAATTAAATATTGATATGAGTGTTGATATTTAAAGAACTAGATTTGTGCAAGCAAGATCAAACAAGCGGGTGAAATGATGAAAATTTTAAATTTTCATGTATTTCTAAAAAAAAAAAAAAATCAGTCAGCTTTTCCAGAAAATTTGCACATGACATCAGAAAAGAATCTTTTCACATCTGTGTTTAGTTGTGCAACCAAGTTTGACATGTGAAATGTCTCATAAAATGCATACTCTTCATCCAGGCACTTTGGTCTGGCACAAATTGGATTACGTTTATACTTTATAGAAAGAAAAGGGAATGCCTCTCCTTTTTACTCTGAAGCTGACTACAGTATGAGTCCAGCATCTATTTATCCCTAAACCTTTTCTGTCCAGTGGTCAGCTGTGGACAGGAAGAGAGATGAGCACTGCTGAAGCTAGAGGGGATAATGCTCTTTATATTGTCCATATCTCAGCACACTTAGCATCTTAAATTATGAGTTCAATTAAAAGGATAAACACCGCACCAGAAGAGATGTCTGGTCCATCCAGCTCAGTGACTTTTTCTCTGACAGAAGCACCACAGTATGAGCTCTGGGTAGGAGACTAATATAATCCTTGAATCAATATAATAAGTTTAGGGTTATCTTCCAAATAGCATACATTTCATAATAAATTTCATTATGCATTTCATTATGTGTTATAATTTTCAAAAACTTATCTAAACCCACTTATAACTTTTATTTTAAAATTCATGGTGTCCCAGATCATAAATTAGTACTGCGTATAAATGAATTTATTTTGAACTTCAAGAGAATTATTCTTAATATGAGATCATCATCGAAGATTTGATTAACTTTATTATGTGTGTGTATGTATGTATGTATTTAAGAGACTCTTTATTCCTCACATAATTATCCATCTTAACTTTTATTTTTCTAAAATGAGAAGTTCTAATCATTAAGTTTTGACTTTGATAGCAGCTCTTTTATATAAATCTTCACCTTCTCTTAATCATTTTGTGCCCCAATCTTTGAACAGCTCCCACTTGAGTTATTTTGATTCTAGAGTAAGGTAATAAAATCTGCACGCATTCCTTAACTATCCCAGGGGAGAAGACATCACAGTTCTATATAAGTAAAAGATAAGTTATGCTTCTTTGCCATACCTGAACAAACTCTTGAACATTCATTCTGAATGTCATTTTGCAATTTAAAAGAGTGACCTCTTTGTGTTTCCTGAACCCAACATGAATATGATCCTGGCCTCTCTTTCAGGTCTCTAGGCTGAATTTTAGTGTTAATTTTATTATGAAGCTGGGTGCCAGGGTTTCTGTCGAAACGACGTTTTATGTAAAATAAAATCTATTATTTTCTCAGTCTTCCACGTGGTGCCTGTGGCTATTGGATGTATGTTCGATGGTTATTATAATTGTACCTTACTTATGAGCACAGCAGGAGTGTGGCTATCTCAGCACTTTTTTCTTTCTAACTCATCATAATGGCAGCCAATGTGAAGATCAGGGGGAAGTTTATCTATAAACCCTGGACAGAATTAAGAGGCTCAGTGTAAAATGAAACCAAAAGTCATATTATTTTCAAATTTACTTCTTAAGGTTTATAGGTCACAAAAAGTCTGTCTAATTATTTACATGCACCCTTTTGATTTCTTCCTGCCATGATTACTCTATGATATTTGCCATTTCCATTTCCTGAGAGAAAACGGAGAAATAGGCAAGCTCTCTTGCAGTGCACGTATTTCTCTACGACTTCAAAACTTCCAAATCCTATATACTTTAGTATCAATGTGGATTTTTAGACACTAAAGGTACATTTGTTTGGTCTTCTCCCCTTTATAACTAGTTGTGTACCAAGTTGCCAAGATCAAACCTCCCCTCTTCTCAGCCACATGATACAGAGAGTTCAAGAAATAAATCTTTTTCTAAGCAGTAAACTATTCTCTGCGTTCTGGAGACAGATAAGAAAGGCAGGCTAACTCCCCTGATTCATGTCCCCTTCTAGTCATAATACAAGCAGGGTGTCTCTCTGACCTCTGCTGTGTCACTGAGGAGTGGAGAGAAAAGAGCAAACACACAGATAATAGAAACTCTTTGAATCCATACGAAGCTTAATCTATGTTTTGTTGTGGAAGATAGACACCAAAAAATCAGCTTTAAAAGTAATGTAACAGTCTATGGCAGCGCTGGATTGTGTGAGAGCTGGAAGGCTTGAAGAATCTGCTAGAAGTGCAAAAAGAGTAGTGGAGCCTTCTTCAGAACACTAGATATTTGAGTCTTGACATGGCAGACTGAAAGGCTCAGTGAAAGAACAGGACAGAAAAGGAAAAAGATAGATTTTAGAAAAAGAATGAACTGTCAGAGAGAGAATAACTCATCTGTCAGGGTTATTCTAATATATATCTATAGATCAGTGGAATACAGTTCACCTATCAATCAAACCTCCACTCATTTGTTTAGTAAGCCTTTAATGTCTTCTTGTATCAGAAACTGTTCTAGGTTCTGGAAATTAAAAAAAAGAAAGGAAACATGGCCCTTACTTTTTAAGGACTTCCATACAAGAAAGATGAATTGGTTAGATGGGCATACCATAAATTTAAAGATTTACCATTTAATGTCATTACAAAGCAAATGTAGGTATTTAGAGTAGCCTTGCAAAAGAAAAACAAAGGTAGCTTGAAAATATGCCTTCCATGAAGCAAAAAGGGAAAGGGAGCCAATCTGATTACTTGCTGCAAAGCATGTATTTATCTTGCTTAGTTCTAATCACAGATAATTTGACATTTGCATTACTGATGTCCATTTGCAAGTGGCCTTGAACAGCACTGAAACGTTCTTGGAAACTGGCCAGAGCCACTTTGGCTTTTTTAGCCACACTTGCATAAAAAGACCAGTGCATGAACTATATATAGCACCTATGACAACTAAGATCCCAGAATATCTCATTGCATCAATTTTTCAAAGGCAGAGTAGAGCACTGCTTTTAAATGCAGACACTCTAAAGGTGATTTTAGGCCAGCCTCTGTGAAGGTTTCTTACTCAATGCCAAATATGCCCTGGACTTGAAAACACAACTAGGCTGATCTATTGTTACTACTGAGTTACTATTTATTAAGAACTGACTATGTTCAATGTGAATTTGCCCATTCTAGGCAAATGAAATAAATTGAAAATATTACAAGTGAAAGTGAAGCAAAGGTCTTCAGATAAAGAAAGGTACTCAGCATCACAATTATAATTGCTCCTCTTTCTTATTTCAATAAGAAACAGAATCCCATGGATCAAAAACATTTTGCTATTTACATCCTAATAATTTTCTCTTGTGCCAATTCCTAGTCTGTTAAGATTTCCTATTCTTAAACCCCTCCTTGGTTCCAAAAAGACAGAGAAATTGCACAGGGCCTCCGGAGTGGAAGGCAGATAATACCAATAAGATTATAGTTCGTCACTTTTGCTGGTGTCCATGATAAAATGTTCATGATTTAAAGAGGTAAGCTAAAGATATATTAAATTGGGAAACATTATTAGGCCAGCATTAGCCTGTGTTCCACTAGTCAGGACCTATATTCCATCAAATGAAAAAAATAAAAGAAACAGAAGTGCCCCAATAGCCTGAGTTGTTATGCTTGTTAATATGAATGTGATGTAGTGAGAGATGCAACAGTTGAGAGTGGAGGGCGTAGTTGCTGATAAAATTACTATCTATACTCCAACATTGTTTTAGTGAGAATTATTTCTTTCCAGTCTCAAAATAATATTTTCCCAGTATGCATTTAATTGCAGTTCCCAATTCATCAGCAAGGAATTTCAAATACAATGCATTTTGAAATAAGACTATAAACAGAAGTATGATTCAGTCAAAGGAAAGAGGAGATATTTAAATTACATTTTTGTAGTACAGTGGTACAACCAATGCATGTTTTTATTTTTATTTTTTATTTTCAGAGGAAATGATGTGTGAATCAGAATTTTGAGGTAGAAGATTTTCTAGTCCATTGATTTTCAAGCATTTTTTAATCTGCATAAGCTTTTATTCAAAAGCGAATTTAAAAAGAAACTCAGTAAAATGAAGCTGTTTTAGCCGATGTGCAATCTTCCTTGCAATGGCTTTATCTTCACTCTCTCTCTACCCTTACCCTTGAGACCCTGTCTCTATTTCACAAGCTCCTCTTCCCACTTCTAACAGAAGACATTTCCCCAAGTGTAGACCTTGATCCCTCTGTTCTTTACCTTTTCAACTCAACCTCTCAAAAGAATGGACTCACTCTTCCCCACCCCTAAATCTTCAGCACCCTCTTCAGTCTCAGGACCTCAAAAATGTCTAGGAACCTTTTTATCATTCTGTTGTTTCTGTTTCTAACTCTTCTGCTCATAAGCAGTATAACTGGAGGTTTCTCAAAGTGGAATTTGAATTAAAGGAAAAACAGAAGCAGCAGATTATTTATCTGAGAACTGTTTCAAGGAAAAGAAGAGAAATCGAGCCTTTCCTAGAAGAGCAAAGAGGTGAATTAACAAAAGGCAAACTGTATAAAATAAAATGTTAATATCCCCAATATCACATAATTTTCTGTGTACATTGGTCTGTTCCTGTGGTTCTGTTTTGACTGTTCCTTGTTTTTTTCCTCAAATAATAAAAAACAATTTGGATTTGCCTGTCTATGGCCAAACTCTGTTTACACAGCTGGCATATCACTAAATGAATGTGGACAAGGAATCTTTTAAAGTTCAGGTCAAGTGTGTCCCATTAACATGTTATATAGAAAAGACATCTATATGCCATAAGAGAAAGGACCTTGTCTCCGTGTATGGGAAGTGACAGTACTGGCCTTCCAGGTACTTATGCATAGCTTGTTTTAAGTCTCAATGAGGCATGCCATATTCCAAACAAGCATTTTTGCTCCTTTCCGTACAGCTTTCTTTAACAATAGTAGCAGGAATAATTCTCTAATTTATATGTGTTTATAGTTAAAAGCACTTTTTATTATGTCAGTTATTTTACTGGATCTGTGAAGAAACTTGCCAAAAGTCAGGCCACGTGTTTGTTAGATAAGGAAACTGAGAACCAGCTAATAATTGACAAAAGCAAGTCTAAAAGTTACATCTATCATCCCTCTCACTCTGATCTTTATGTCTCGAGGAACACAGTTATAAGGGAGATTCTGTTCAAGAGAGAGAGAAAACATAAGCACCCGTGAAAGACCTTGAAACACGAAGTATAATGAAAATATAAAATACATACCAGTGAAAGTCTGACGGATATCCTGGACAGTTCCATGTTCAGCCTGAGAATCCTGCAACTCACATGACTCATGACTTCTGCAATAGATTAAGGATGCCATAATTAATATTAACACTTGCAACAATTTTGAAAAAAATTAGTAATAGTAGACCTGTAATTTACCAAGACCAACAATGGCACGTATCAATACAAAGGCAAAGAAACTTCATACACTGACAAACAGAAAATGTAGTCAAAAGTGAAAATGGGTATAAAAAACATTTTATAGTTTACTCACTGTTCCTCATTTTATTACTTTTTTAAAAAGCCAGGGCTATACAAAAAGCCCTAGTAGATACAGAGTTGGGTTGGAGACCAACCATAAATCACATTCCCCACTGCGTAAAATTCTGATAAAATGATTTTCCAGGTAAAATTCTGATAAAATGAATATCGAGAGGAAAACAATTAAAAATATGTGGACCCTGAGGAGAAAGATTCATTTGATGTGAACCCCAGGAAGGAATTTATCTGCTGAGATGGATTCCCCGGGGTCAATCAAAGACCCGAATTTTATAAGTAATAACAGCCTAGCAGCCATTTGCTGACAGGGGCTCCTCACGTTCTCTGCACGCCAGGAAAAACCTCAGACTGAACTCTGGGCTTCCCGTACGATGCCCTGCTTGTTACATAGTCTGAGCCAACTGCTGCAGAAAAACCTTGGTTTTGACGTTCTACTTATGGACTGAGACCTGCCCTGGCCAAACAGAATCACACAATTTGGATCCCTCATTTACAGAACATGGACTTAATTGAGAACCTGTGCGGGAACTTTCTCTGTAAAAGGCAGCCTCCCCTTTGTCTTGATGGAACACAATTTAGTTTGCTACTGGTATCTGTGTCTCCCAGGCTACAGCATCTTTTGCTCAAATAAATGCTTTTTAATCTTTATTACCATCTAAAATTAATTTTGGCTTACAAATGGGAAGGCCTATATTGTGGTATAATGAATATAGAATGTTTAATATTTATAGTTTTACAGAAAAATTGCAAATACAGTACAGAGTTCCATATACTCCATACCCAGTTTGCTCAATTACTGACATCTTAGATTAGATACTGGTAATTTGTCACAATTAATGAAACTATTATCAATACATTATTTTAAACTAAAGTTCGTACTTTATTCAACATTCCATTAGTTTTTTTGTTTTTTGTTTTTGTTTTTTTACTCAGGTATTTTGTAGAATGACCCTGGTATAGATCTGATGTTTTTCTTATAATAAGACTATCAGTTTGGACCGTGTGGTGTAAGATCACAGAAGTGAAGTTTCATTCTAATCACATCACATATCAAGGGCACAAATTATCGACATGACTTATCACTGTTGATGTTAACCTTGTTTACTTTGCCGATGTACTGTTATTTATCAGATTTCTCCACTATAAAGTTTGTCTCCCATTCCATATGGTACTCTTTGGAAAGAAGTTGCCATATATAGTGCACACTTAAAGAGTGGGGTGTTATGCTCCATCTCCTTGAGGGAGGAGTCTTTATATAAATTGCTTGAAATTCTCCTGCATGGGTAATTTGTCTATTCTCCCCATGTATGTATTTATTTATTAACTCATTTATGTAAGTATGAACTCAGGGACATTTACTTAATGCTTTGAGATATAAACTAATACCGTTTTATTCTATTGCTCAAATTGTTCAAGCTTTAGCCTTTGGGAGGTCTTTCGGTTGGTTCCTGTTTGTCCTTTTGGCAAACACCAATGTGTGTGTGTGTGTGTGTGTGTGTGTATGTACGTGTGCGTGTGTGTGTGTGTGTGTGTGTGTATGTGTGTGTGTTTTAAACTTTCTTACTTTCTGACACTACAAGATGCTCCAGGATCATTTTGAACATTTCTTACATCAGCCATTTTTCAAAAGACTAGAATGAGTTTTAGGACAAAAATATATGGACTCAAATCCTGGCTCCACACTCACTCACTGCGACCTTGGGCAAGACAACGCCTACCATTTTGAGACTCAGTTTCATCACTTGTAAAATGAGAACACTACTAACTTCAAAAGATTGTTATTATTAGGTTTAAATAAGAAAACAAATGTAAAAGTCAAGGTCTTAACACTTTAAATAATAAATGCTAATTCTATTCCATTCCTCCCTCTATCTCAGTTAGCAGAGCAATCTACTTCTTCCTCTCTAGCAGTGACCCTGAATCAATGCCCATGTTCTATCAACTAAAGAAGTTTCCAAAACCACTGGCCTGGGTCACTCTATTTACTTACAATGTAGAGATGTCTTTCTTCGTGTATAAACTAACATTTAAACATACATACACAGAAAAAAAAATACACAGATGCATGCAATTATATGTCGTGTTACTTCACACAAATGTAAGGTATTTCTAAGGTAACATGTCTGTCCTTATTAGGAAATATATTTTACATAAAATGCATCATAGCAACAACTTTGTTAAGCTAGTATTTTAGATCGGAGGTCCCCAAACCCTGGGCCACAGACCAGTACCAGTCTGTGACCTGTTAGGAACTAGACAACACAGCAGGAGGTGAGCAGTGGGCAAGCCCACAAAGCTTCATCTATATTTGCTGCCACTTCCTAGTGCTAGCATCACTGCCTCAGCTCCACCTCAGATCATCAGGCATTAGATTCTCATAGGCGCACCAGTCCCTGGTGCCAAAAAAGCTGGGGACCACTGTTTTAGATGATTAATTTGGAGAAAAAAATATTTGTCAAAATGAGTAGTTACCATAACAACTACATGAAAGTGTTGTTGGGTTTTGGGGTTTTTTTTGTTTTATTTTTATTTTTTTGGCAATCACTTCATCATCATTTTAACATTTCAGTTTCCATGACAACCAAATGCAGTTAGCATTATCTCTAAATACACTCCTCAGGTATTCTTTTTTTCCCTTCAGTGAATCAAGCTCTTTTATTTTCTACTAAAAGATCAAGGCCATCTATATAAAAATGTAAAATCTAACAAAGACAACCCTTTATCATGAAAACATAATCAATATCAAATAGAGTAACATCATGGATATCATCTATTTTTTTCTCAATCATGTTTATCAAGAAGTTTTAAGAAATGATCAATAAAAATTTGTCTAAATTTCTAGCACAGGTTAAAGCCACAAAGAGATAAGTATTTGTACTGATATTAGTTTGTGTTTTTATAGCACAGGTAACCTTTTGGTCACTTAGAGATTAAAGCACACAACTTTGGTCCCCGTGTAGCTCACTGATCTGCACAGGTTTTCATTCATGTAAGTGAACCTATTTCCATTGAAGCTGAAGTTATAACTTTATTTTTTTTCCCCTCTAAGAGTGCTGTTACAACTACTCTTTACCTTTTTTCACTTATTCTCCCTTCATTCTCTTCTGCTATTATCCTAGCTTCTTTCTTTCACCTTCTCCTTTTCTCTCTTGACCTATCATCCCCATTTTATATGCGAGTAGTAATAAACCAGTAGTAAAACAGGTTAGGGATGAAGTGGTTAATAAAGATCTTCTTGGGGTCAAAACGTTACTTGGGAAAAACTCCAATCAAAAATTCTCAGACATTAAAACACAATTACTTTATAGAAAAAAAACTCTAAGGCGGGGGCCTTTTTCTGCTTAGCTTTTAGAATTACTTAATATCAAGGGTTTATTATCATGAAGAACTGATTCTATACTAGGTAATTTTTAAAAATCATATAGCTCTAATTTAGCAATTGCAAGAGACAGATAATTATTGTTCTGTATCCATTTTTGTTCATGTATTTCCTTAACAGGTATGCTAAAAAGTTATACATAAAAATGGACCTCTCCGATCCCATCTGATCTCAGAAGCTAAGCAGGGTCGGGCCTGGTTAGTACTTGGATGGGAGACCACCTAGGAAGATCAGGTGCTCTAGGTGTAAAAAAATAAAAAAATAAGGGATTGTAAGCTGACAAGGTCCTTGCGATCTGTGAGGTCAACCAAGGGTTGCTTTGCCTAAAATACAAAAATAAAATTAAAAAAATGGACCTGAATGAGATCTTTTTAAAGATTTTGTAGCTGTTAATTTGCCTGGGATCAATTTAATGCTAATCGACACAGTAATACCACATGACACTGTCATTTTTCTGAGCCTTTTACATACCCACACCCTATAATATCAAGCACAACATCAAGAGCCAAAGCAATTGTTGTCCTATCCCATAGTGTATTTATTTTTACTGCTGTCAGCTTTACGTTCTCAGCAAGATCCTCAGTAATTTATACTTGTATTTCCCGTCAGTAGTCCTCTAAACTTTTACATAAATTTTACATACAACAGATTTCACTCACTTGTATTCAAGAACATAGGAAAGGGGAAGATTTCATTATCACAGAAAATACAGAAACTTAGATCTGCTCCCTGATTACAGCTAGTGCTCTACACAAAACACCAGTTTGCTTTGTCTCATGTGGTCATTTTTTATTTTACCTACTCACTGCCACAGGGAGCAGTATTTTCTAGTTCTTTATGGCTTTCACAGAAGGGGGATATTTGTTTCCTATTCTAGAGGCTTTAATTGTGGTTATCATGGTCTACTCACTTCCTTACTGGCATTTTTCCATTTAATTATTTCCTTTTCTCTTACAATCTCTCTCTCTTTTCCTCTCTCCCTTGCTCCTTCTCCCCTCCCTCCCCGCTTCCCCCACACACCACTAGTTGTTAATGGAAGTAGTTGCAAATTTCACTTTTATGTTATCGAATAACCCTGGATGGAAACATGAGAGAAAGAGGATGAATGAGCAGGAGCCATTAGCCATCTGTAATTCAACACACCTGGCTTGAGTCCTAGAATTGTCCACAAGTGAAATGTTTAGTGATGAGAAGTCAAACGATTTTCTCCATTCCCATCCCTTATGTGCATTCTCAGTCACCTTAGTCATTCTTTTAGCCCATTTACTGTGCAGTGAGGAGGTATGAGAGTAATAGCTTGAAATATGTCCATGTTTATAAATTCTTTAATCTTAAATAAATATGGATCTATGAATTAGAAAAATCATCCAGCAAAATGCCATAGAAAAACATCAAGGCTTAACCACAGCTCTAATTTATGTATACCAAAGTCTGAAGGAAGGACTCCAAGCAATTGAACCTTTAGGAAAAACCTATCACAATTAAGAAACCTTGATTCAGTATCTGAAATCATGTAGTAAGATCCATCTTTGTAATGTCTCACGGTAAAGTTGGTGTCTTCTACATATTATTCAGAGACACCAAGCAGAAACTACAAAAATATAGATGGCTTTCAATATCAAAATCAGTTTTTAGGCTTCTAAATATAGTTTCTACTCAGTGATTTCATTTCAACAATATCTACTTGGAATATTTTTAGTATGTCCAAGAAAATGTGATAGCAACTTCTGAAAAAAAATGTTATATTTCTGTTAAGAGATATGGTTTATAAATATATAGTTCACATTTACAACTTATGAAATGCTTCAATTACATCGATTCACCATATCTACTACAGAAAGCCTGACACAAGCCATTAAGATAATTCACATAGTGTTGAAGATTGGGTTTTCTAGAGGCAGAACTTTAGTCAGGGATCCAAGTACATATGACTTAGTGAGGAAATGCATTCTGGGAACATCCTTCAAAGAAGTGAGGCAAGCAGGAACAAGAATGTGATCTCAAGTAAAGCCTAGCTTTAACCTGATCCATAAAGAATTCTGGACACTAATAGTTATTACTCTATAATTCAAAGAACAA
>NW_011888981.1:1967064-1970259 GCF_000151845.1 Pteropus vampyrus
AGCAGTACAGGTACATCAGAGCACCAATGGTAGAACTGAACTCTGTATTTGGAGGTATGTACCTGGGAAAAGTACACAAGGATCACCCTATCTCTTAGTGAACTTGGGAATGCACTGAGGTTGTGTTACCTATTTGGTGTTTGGGGTGAGTGTAAAGCATTGTAGATGCACTGTCAGTAGTTTTTGAAATGACGATGGAGCTTGGAACATCATGGTATTCAGCTGTGGTCAAAGATAAAAGTATTCATTAACAAATATCCATTGAGCATCCACTAGTCATCCATTACTCAGCACTGTTCTGCATGCTGAGGATTCAAGAATGAACAAAATAGACCAAATCCCTACTTTCATGGAGCTTACATTCTGGTGGCAACAGTCTCAAGACAAGTAGGGTAGGAGAAGGAACCAGGAAGAGAAAAAAAAAAATCCCTGTCAAAAGTGGAAAGGGAGTTTCTCATGCCTGGCACAATCATGAGGAACCATGTGTCCCCATGTTTCCTCATGATTGTGCCAGGCATGAGAGAACTCCGAACACCTGGAAATATCCTGTTGTTTCTCATTTTGCTTGAGAAATCCCAATTAGTTTCTATATATTTTCCATTGGAGAAAATTTATGAGTTCCTTTTGGCACCTTCCCTTTATTGCATTATGGTAACCACAGAGTTAATATAACATGAAAAAAATTAATCACATTATATAACATGAATTATTACTATACTATAATTTGTGTTGAATTGCACATTAAAATAAATTCCTACCTCAAAACTTACTGTACTCTGAGGTATTTTCAACTGATTTCTTTGAGTTTTATATAGTTTCTCTTAACACTTTTATGTAGATGATGAAAGACATCTGATGAAAAGTGACTTGAACTGGAATTTATTTAATTATTTAACATTCTTTGGGATTTATTCTAATGAATCATGTGTCATAATCTAGCATTAGGTTCTTTTCATATCATCTTCACTCCATTTTGTTGGTAAACAAAGTGTCCTTATAATCCTTACCAGAATAACAGCTGACTTAGGTGACTGATCTCTAGCTATTCTAGAGTTTGCATCCATCTTTTGCTGTAGAATTCATACAGCTTGTATATTACGGGTGTCATGCATATTAGATGCTTATTTTTAATTTCTGTAATGGATAGTGATTCAACCTCATTGCCCATTGCCTTTTCTTAGATGATTTTATTTTAACTTTTTTGGTGAGAACATTTAAGTTCTACTCTCTTTTTAGATAATTTCAAATTTCAAATTTTATTCAGTGAAAAACCTCTATTGCAAGGTTCTTCCTGACACACAGAGCTGAGAAGTTTCCAAACTTGTAATGTTAACAGTACTATAGCTCTGCAGTGTGAGCAGGTAGTTTTGTGAATTTTAAATCCTACAAATGAATCGAATTGATTTAATTTTGGGAGAAACCATTCACAAATGTTCATGCAGCATTATTGAAATCACCAAAAGCTGGAAATAGCACAAATATCCATCAAAAGGTGAACAGATAAAATATTGCATATGCAGAATGAAAAGGAATGAACTACTGATATCACGGATGACATGCGAAAACATTATTCTGAGTGAAAGAAGCAAGTGAAAAACAATACATACTCGATTCAATTTATATAAGATGAAAATTAATCTATAATGACACAAAGCAGTCAGTGGTTACCTGAGGCTAGGAATGAAAGGAGGGACCCACTGCAAAGGAACATGAGAGACCTTTTGGCAGAAGTAGAGATGCTCTGTTCTGTGATGGGGTGACTGTTTCATAGGTGTGAAGATTTGACAAGACTCACCAAATTGTACGCTTCAAAGGAATATATTCATTGCATGTAAATTATTCCTCAATGAGATTGATGAAAAATAATAATAATTTCTTAAGAAAGTGGGAAAAAGAGATCACACATAAAGCAAAGATAATCTAGTTTAACGTTAGAATTATTTTCAATATTAAATTCATTAGTACTTCCTCCAAATGATGAAGAAAGAGGAATTTAGCTTATGATTGTAGAAGTCCTATTCAAATGCCTCAGTCTCTCTTTCACATTACACACAGACACACAATATTTTAAATTTCATATGCAAAGGAAAGCACTTCTTTATAATACTAACTCAAGTTCTAAAAATAAGATAACAAAATAAGTCAAGTTATGAGTCAAATGAAAATACGCGAAGGTGCTGAAGAATAGAAAATTTTGTTCTCCTAAATTTACGATTCTTGAGTGATACTTGCAGTCTCCGTTCCTGGCTTCTACAGTGCTTATGACACTAATCATGCTTTTGAGGGGAGCAAACGATCCTAAATTTCCCCACAGCCTAGTGTACAGCCAACAGCAACCCCACCCCGCTGGCCAGAGTTTGAAATAGTCACTGCAGAATTTGCCCCAGTAACCATATTTGATAGTGCAGGTCAAGTTAACATTTTGAGTGGCAGCTTTTCCATTTCTTAGAAAATATAAAAATGAGTCACATGAAGAAATCAAGAGTTACTGTCAGGGCCTAGAGATGAATATGGTCACTTTATCAGAGCTCCAGGACACATTTAGATTGTCCCCTGATCGCTTCTTTAAGGGCCAATACTGCACCTGGAAAACTTTTGAAGCAATGACAGGGAAGGGAATGTGCGGTGAGGGCAGAATCACTTACAGTGTGGCTAGAACTTTCCTCCTGCTGACATAGATATGTTTCTTGTAGCAAATGTCCTCCTGGTTAAAATTAAAATAATTAAAACATCTTCTCTTAAAAGATGGATTGTTTGAATTGCCAGCATGCTTTTACAGACCCTTAAAGCAGGGGTCCTCAACTCTGGCCACAGGCCTGTGAGGAAGTGGGCCACACAGCAGGAGGTAAGCTGAGAGTTAGGGAGCAAGGCTTCATCTGTATTTGCGGCCACTCTCCAGCGCTAGCATCATAGCCTCAGCTCTACCTCAGATCATCAGGCATCGGATTCTCATAGGAGCGCCGGTCCTTGGTGACAAAAAAAGGTTGAGGACTGCTGCTCTAGAGGGAAAAATTAACTCAGTGTTTTTCCTGCCTGGGTTTCTTCACGACAGTATTCCATGGCTTTATTCTCTCGCCTCCTTTAGGTCCTTGTTAAACATGAGCTTTTCAGCAAAACATTTCTGTCCACGGATTAAAAATTAAACCTCGCCAAATATGTGGTGACAGAAAGAAATCTAAGTATGGGTGGTGAATA
>NW_011888981.1:1970309-1973140 GCF_000151845.1 Pteropus vampyrus
GACAGTCAGATCATGCGAGCTTCTCTGAGCTTTTTGATTCCATTCTTCACAGTCTGCCATGGCAGTTCTAGAATCTCTTCTCCAAGTCTCTGTAATTCTCACAGCAGTGTATTAAAATTGTCCCTAAGGGGCCTTGTCAGGGTGTTATCCTGTGTCACAGGAGAATTCTCCCATTTTGACAAACTTCCTCTTACTAGCTTTATATTTACCCAGCACCTACAAGTTTAGTATCTACAAGTTTAATTGCTGTTAAACTTGTAGATACCCATTACCCATGACATTGTCACTCTATCAGCATTCAATGAGAGCCTAGAAGCGTGAAGATTATGTTGAACGTGACTCTGAAAAAGTTAGTAAAGTACTATCAGATCAAATTCACATCATTATGAAGGTTTTATATGCCCTCAAAAGACTATTTATTGGTTTGGTTTGTATTCAAAGTTAATATTCAGGTTATTATAGTTAGAAATTCAAATCCCTTTTCTATGCTAAATATTTAAGTTTAGCATATAAATCTTATTTTTCTATTTATAAAAACACCAAATTTAAATAATTACTTTCAAAGAAACTTGAATAATGTTTGACTTTTCATATTACTTACTCAAATATTTCAATTTGTACATTTAATTAAGTGAATCTCTTTTTTAAAATACATTAATTGTCTGATTTAGCAAACAAAACCTTCCATTTTATAGTACTAAATAATCTACATAAATTACATAAAATTAATAAATACCGTGAAGATAAATTTATCTTAGTCCAAAACAGTGCAAAAACTAAGACTTCAACTTAAAATCCTAAATCTACAGTTATAGTTTTTTATTCAATTACTCAATTTTATATTTTAAATTAGATTTATAAGATTATCACACTAATGTACCAAATTCTCTTAAAATTTATAAGTACATAAAATGACAAGTATCTGTTACATATCTTTCTAAACTTAAAAAATTAATGCTAATAATTTATTTTCTTAATCATTTTTTACTTAATTCTAAATATCCCAGAATTGAAATACATATACCCCTAAAGAAGAAAATTATCTTAGTTATGAGGTTATAGAACATCTTGAACATGAGACATAGAGCTATCTATCTCCAGAGAGATTTGTCTGAAAGCCTAGACAATCAGGCTGAGCCCTTTTCAATACTTCAAACTTCCAGCACTTCAAAATAATTTAACTTTGTAGCTCAGACAGCCTACTTTTTATTTCAACTCTCACCCAGGTTGATCATTTGATTGAATTTTCCTATCTAACTCTAAAGCCCTTTGAATTTAATGGAATCCTAGGTTACATATGTTTGTTATTTTTCTTTTAACTTAAAGACCTTTACTGAGTCTTAAAAGCCTGCACTCCTGTGTCCTACAAATTTGTCCATCTATCCATCCATTCATTCATCCAATTAACATTTACCAAAGCCCTCATTGCCACTGAATGCATTTTCTGAGGAGGAAATTAAATAACAGAATTTATTGCCTGCTGTGAGGAGAACTATGTAAGAAGCAATCCAAGTTTCCTCATCTAAATAATAAAAATAATGAAAATAAAACTCTTTGCATAAGGCTAAGTAATATAGCGAACCTTGAATAAAGAGCAGTACAGGTACATCAGAGCACCAATGGTAGAACTGAACTCTGTATTTGGAGGTATGTACCTGGGAAAAGTACACAAGGATCACCCTATCTCTTAGTGAACTTGGGAATGCACTGAGGTTGTGTTACCTATTTGGTGTTTGGGGTGAGTGTAAAGCATTGTAGATGCACTGTCAGTAGTTTTTGAAATGACGATGGAGCTTGGAACATCATGGTATTCAGCTGTGGTCAAAGATAAAAGTATTCATTAACAAATATCCATTGAGCATCCACTAGTCATCCATTACTCAGCACTGTTCTGCATGCTGAGGATTCAAGAATGAACAAAATAGACCAAATCCCTACTTTCATGGAGCTTACATTCTGGTGGCAACAGTCTCAAGACAAGTAGGGTAGGAGAAGGAACCAGGAAGAGAAAAAAAAAAATCCCTGTCAAAAGTGGAAAGGGAGTTTCTCATGCCTGGCACAATCATGAGGAACCATGTGTCCCCATGTTTCCTCATGATTGTGCCAGGCATGAGAGAACTCCGAACACCTGGAAATATCCTGTTGTTTCTCATTTTGCTTGAGAAATCCCAATTAGTTTCTATATATTTTCCATTGGAGAAAATTTATGAGTTCCTTTTGGCACCTTCCCTTTATTGCATTATGGTAACCACAGAGTTAATATAACATGAAAAAAATTAATCACATTATATAACATGAATTATTACTATACTATAATTTGTGTTGAATTGCACATTAAAATAAATTCCTACCTCAAAACTTACTGTACTCTGAGGTATTTTCAACTGATTTCTTTGAGTTTTATATAGTTTCTCTTAACACTTTTATGTAGATGATGAAAGACATCTGATGAAAAGTGACTTGAACTGGAATTTATTTAATTATTTAACATTCTTTGGGATTTATTCTAATGAATCATGTGTCATAATCTAGCATTAGGTTCTTTTCATATCATCTTCACTCCATTTTGTTGGTAAACAAAGTGTCCTTATAATCCTTACCAGAATAACAGCTGACTTAGGTGACTGATCTCTAGCTATTCTAGAGTTTGCATCCATCTTTTGCTGTAGAATTCATACAGCTTGTATATTACGGGTGTCATGCATATTAGATGCTTATTTTTAATTTCTGTAATGGATAGTGATTCAACCTCATTGCCCATTGCCTTTTCTTAGATGATTTTATTTTAACTTTTTTGGTGAGAACATTTAAGTTCTACTCTCTTTTTAGAT
>NW_011888981.1:1975914-1981698 GCF_000151845.1 Pteropus vampyrus
TATCACTTATATGTGGGATATAAACCTAAAAGCAACAAATGAACAAGACAAACAGAGACTCATGGACATGGACTATAGACTAGTGGTTACCAGAGGGTAGGGGGTGGCAGAGGAGGGGTGAGGTAGATGGGATAAAGGGGGTCAAATATGTGTTGACAGAAAGAAATCTAACTATGGGAAGTGAACACACTGTTAAAGTGTACAGCTGAAACTCATTGGATTTCGTTACTCAATGTCACCATAAAAATTAATTAATTAATTAAAATATACATATATAAAATAAAAATAAATAAATAAATTGAACCTTGCCAAAACTCACACCTCAACCCTCACCCATACATGCGCCACTATGCCCCTTTTCTATTTTATATGGTATCCACTATTCCATCCTATAATAAACTGCATTTTACTCCTTTGTTTATTTGTCTTCTCTCTTCTCCTTATCAACATACACAAGATTTTTTATTTCTGATTTGTACTCTTCTGAGGTCTAGAAGAGTACCTGGAACACAGTGGGCACTAATTAAATATTGATGGATGAATGAATGACTATGATACAGAGAGGAGAGGACAGATCCAATACACAGATTAGAGCCTAATTCATTACAGACAGACTGGCAAGAGTAAGCAGAGAATTTTCCTTATATTTCGATACAACTCCTCCATGAGCCTCCACGAACAGGGCAGCTAGAAATCCAAACTCTAGTACTGTCCACAGTATTCTAATTATAATTTCATGAGACCTTGATATGTGTTTGTTGTTAGTGTCTATAAATTATTATATTTTTTAGAAACATACATTATATTACTTCTCAAAGAAGCATAAAGCATATTTTATTAAGAGCACTGAGAAATTCTGCAATATTGTCAAATAAGAAAAAGATAGCAACAAACTAGTCTTAATTTTTAAACCCACTCTCCCAAATTTATCGACAATAATGTCCCCTTCCCCTTCGAGATATCTGTGATATATCGGTGAAGTATTCAGTGATGCACAATTTAAGATTCTGGTATATTCAAACTATTGTTCATCTCTGAGGGAAAAGAAAAACTCTACCAGGCATTTAAAGACTCAGAAGGTATTATACCAATACAGCATACTGGAAAAAAAATTGTTTAAGAATTAAATTTAACCAAACAAGAAGCGAGTCATAATAATGAATCAAAGAAAGAAGAACAAATATTTTATAGAAACAGTGTGAACTATGGATTTATATTTAAGGTTTAGCAATGAAATTATACAGACTTAGGGATAAGTCTCTGTAATTGCTGGTTAAGGTTTTTGAAGTTTAGGGCAGTTGAAGAAAGGATTTTGAAGTAGAATATATAAAACAAAAATGAAATTGATGATACATAAGGTGAGAATTTAGAAAATAATGCAAGTTACACTGACAAATAGTGAATGGATTCTTCATTAAATTTGAGAAAATTTACACTCCATTGGGGGAATGCCTACCACATACACAAAAATTAATTACTGATTGATTATGGGTTAAAATTTAATTTCAAAAATAAAATCACAACAAGATGAATACGAAAGAATATTTCAATAATTTGAGCTCAAGTCTTTCTAAGTAGAATGCCATTGTTAAAGTGATTTTTTAAAAAGTCACAGGTATGTCTCCATTGTATTTAAATATTGCATATAACTTTCGAAAAGAAATTTGAATTATTTTAATTTTCATCTATCAATTTGCCAGAATTAGTAAAATTACTTTCTTAGAATCAGCCAGTGTTTGGGGAAATAGGCACTCTCAAATACATCGTCGATAGGTGTGCCTTTGTCTCCCAATAAATATCAGAACAAAACATTCTTTCACCTCAACAACTCTACTCCTAGAATTTATCCAAAGGAAGGAACAGGAAAAATGCTAAACAATATGTTTATATTCGATGGAGTTTTTCTCTTTTTAATAGGGAAATTAACTATTAACAATTAAAATGTGGGAGGATTTTTAGCATAATTGGAAAAATAGGGGCTCTGGGATCAGGACTCAGCTATAATGAATACCCAGATCTTAATCATCTTAAGTCTTAGTTTCTTTTTTAACATACATACACACGCACATACACACACACAGACACACACACATTTCAAGATACTGATTCAATGGACTATTATGCAGCTCTTCAAACAAATGACATTAATTATACCCTAATATGGAAAATATTCATGATACATTATTAAATCAAAAACAACCTGGTCCAGTATACACATATTTATGTCATATGCCCAACTACATATCGTATGTCATATCATGAAAAACTACATAATAAACTATTAGCAATGATTATCTCAGAGAGTAGAAAAGTGGTAGGTCAGGGAAAGGAACTAAGTATAAAAAGAGACTTTGGTTTTCTAACTTTATATATTCTATAATCTTTAAAGATATTTTAAATTAATGGGTATTACTTTTGTAAATCAGCAACAACAAAAAATACCTCAAAAAAAATCAAAACAAACAAATCTGTTTGATATATCTTCATAACACTCCCTGAAGCTTTCCCCATAAACGCAGGGCTAGTTATCAATGTTCGATGTCTTCTCAATTTAAAATTTTTAAAAAAGTCTACCTCTGTACTCAAAGTTAGGTATATCTGACATTCATTTAAAATAAACTTCTAATAATTTATTTTTGAATTCTAAAAAGGAAATTCTCCATCAGTTAATTAATCTTATTACAGGATTAGAATAAGATTTAATAATGAACTCAGGGGACGCCATTTAAAAATCATTTTTTAAACACTTCCGGATTTGAAAGTGAAGTAAGACACTGTGTTGAGACACAAAAAGCAAGCTAATCTCAAAATTAGAGGTTAATCCTAGGATTATGAATTTCAGTAGTTCTGTATGTAATTCCATCATCTGAATGAAAAGACTTAACTGTCGTTTTTATATTGGCTTAAATAATCTCTCACTGCAGCTATTTGATGAAATTTAATTACAGCCCAGACGGTGATTCCTCTGACAGACCTGGGACACTAGCGTGGACTCGTCCAATACTCTCCAAGAGACTCCGGAGCTGTGCTGTGAGAGAAGAAAGAATACCAGATTGCACAAAAGAGACACTTGGTGATCTTATTACTTTAGAAAGAGCAGCTCTGTGAAAACATCTTCTGAGGATAATTTTCTAGCTAAAAAGAAAGAGTTCACCATCCACTTAGTAATATGAATTTATTCCGGACTAGACCAATATTTCTGGAGTTCATATAATCAGAAACCCATTATCTTCAGAATACCTTTTTAAAATTTTTTTTGAGAAAAATCTTTGTAATGCTGTGAAACTTCTCATATTGACTGATTTAGAATAGATCATAATTAAAAGCAAATGATATATTGAAAATGCACCATGAAAATATATTTTGAATTTATTTTTTAAAAAAATGCTATTTCATACCTGAAGCGGTGACCTATTGTGCTTTATTACACAAAATAAATAATCTGAAGCCACTAAATTAAGATACATTTTTAGAGCTCCTATAATTCACCTTAATGAGATTTAATTTTTATTTACTACAATTTTATTAAAGTTGCCTCCAAGCTTAAATTCAACTTATATTTTCTAAATATATCTTTCAGGAGAGATGCCAACATTTAATCAAAATACTCTATATATTAACCTTTTGCAGACAATGGAAATATATACTGAATCACCATGGACACCATCACCTCTGCAGTGCAAACCACCAGCATCTAGCAAACAGACTTCTGCCAGTCTCCCACAACACCTCAATTCCTTCTTCAGTGATTCTGGTGTTCTATTCTCCTAACAACAGCCAAATTGTTTTAAAATTTAACTCTCATCAAAAAAAAAAAAAATCTTCCAATGATCCCTGGCTTCTCTGTCACTCCCAATCACAGAAAAAACCCAAAGATCACAGACAGCCTGTAGGATCTGGCTGATTCGGCATTCTCTTCTCTTGCACTGCTTCGGAGGCACTGCCCTGCATCATGGTCCTCAAATACATAATTATACTCTTTCCACATGGGTTTTGCCACGGGTTTTGCCACTGCTTACTTTAGGTCTCTGTTTAAAAGCCACTTCAACTGAGAGGTGTCTTCTGAGACCCCACTCTTATCTGATAATGTATTATATATTTCTTTTTGTCTGATAATGTATTATATTTCTTTTATTTATATTTTTTTGCTTTTATTGTTTTCTCTCATCATAAGAATATAAGCTGATATTTCTGGAAAACATGGCAGAGTGAGAGATGTCCTCAGATCTCTCCCCTTGAAACAACAATAAGCTGAACATCTAAAACCCAACAAAAAACACCCAAACTGTACACTAGTACATCTAAGTGGGATCTGCGCATAAGAGCTACCACAGGTCAGAACCCCGGGTGTAGGGAGGTGGACTGGAATAAATAAAGAAGCTGCCTCTCGCAACCGTGGGAGCTCCCTGCAAGAGGAAGCAGAGAGGAGAAGGTACTGCGACTTCCCAATACAGTCCTGCCTGGAAATGCGGCGAGTTACATACAGCCAATGACAGGGCCCTGTCATCAGGGCAGAAAGCAGAGAAGCAGAATGGGATCACAGAGAAACAACAGTTGATTTTTACAGGCTATGGTTGCAAAACCAAGAATGAGCTGCAGCCCCCAACTCCCAACCCAAAGGGCCCCCCGCCCCCCGCACACCCTCCAAGACCAAACACCGTGGAGCCCCAATACTCGGCAAATGCTACCAAGACTGTCGCTGACACTGACAGGGACTGAAATTGAGGGTAGTGAGCGTGATTAAATATCTACAAGAAAATTTAAAAAGTGTTATTAAGACTTTATATAAAGCAGGGATCTAAGAAGCTTAGACACCAACCTACTGGAAACCAAAAGAAAAACGCTTTCTTTGCAGCAGGGTAAAGAGAGACCTTTATATAATAAATCTTCTTTCTGGAAAAACAACAGAATACACTTCCATTAATACCCAGGTGGAGAAATAGTCCATTAAACACATGAACCACCAAGGTGACAGGGCATCTCAGAAAGAAAGAGAAATATCTCCAGAAAATAAGCTTACAGATATAGAAATATGCGACTTAAATGACAGAGAATTCAGGATGGTACTTCTGAAAAAACTCAGTGAGTTCTGAAACGAGCCATATCAACAATTTCAGGAATTGAAAAAACAACTAGATGAGCAGAGCAAGGAGACTGAAACCCTCAAAAAGAATTAAATAGAACTTCTGGAGATAAAAAACACACTGCAAGAGTTGAAAAATGAAATAGCAATCTTGGGAAATAGAGTCAACCAAATGGAGGAAAGGATCAGTGATATCGAAGACAGAAATGTAGAAATAAATCATTATGAAGAAGAGAGAAACCAAAGAATGAAAAATAATGAAAGAGAAATACAAGAACTAGCTAATACCACCAGGAAAGGAAACATAAGAATAATGGGCATTATCAAAGGCAAGGAAAAGGAGCAGGGACTAGAAAGCATTTTCAGACAAATAGTTGACAAGAATTTCCCAAGTCTAAGGAATGAGCTGGAGCTTGGAATTCAAGAAGTCAACAGAACGCCCAATTATCTCAACCCAAAAAGGCCTTCACCAAGACACATTGCATTAAAATTATCAAAAATCAAAGACAAAGATAGAATTCTTAGGGCAGCCAGGGAGAAGAAAATGATAATTTATAAAGGAAAATCCATTAGATTATCATCAGACTTCTCAGTGTAAACCTTAAAAGCCAGAAAGGAATGGAATCAAATATTTAAATGATTAAGTGAAAGGAACTACCAGCCTAGAATAATGTATCCAGCTAAGCTTTCCTTTAGATAAG
>NW_011888981.1:1981748-1983599 GCF_000151845.1 Pteropus vampyrus
ATTAAGTGAAAGGAACTACCAGCCTAGAATAATGTATCCAGCTAAGCTTTCCTTTAGATAAGGAGAAATTAAGACATTTCCAGACATACAAAAATTGAGGGAATTCTCCACTACGAGGCCTGTACTACAGAAAATACTGAAAGGGGTCAGCTCACCTAAAACAAAATGACAAAAAAAAAAAAAAATACATAATTAGGAGTAAAGAGACTATCAGGCAAATAGAAGTAGAGGAGTACAATCCTTACTAAGAACAGGTCATTATAAGCTTTAACAATAAGAAGAAAATTGCTACAGCAAGGTAGTAATGAACATTCAGCATACATAGGGACAAATTGAGATAACAATGTCTGAAAAGGGAAGGATTCTAAGATCCAAATTCACAAAGGGGAATGGAAATAAGGCACGCGCAGACGACTGTATATATATATATAACTATCCTTTAAATATTTGTAATGGTAACCACAAACCAAAGACTCAGAATTGAAGTATATAACATAAAACAAGAAGAACCAGAGGCAAAACCCACAAAAGTCAACCAAAATAAAGAAAACAGAAACATAAGGACAAAGAAGCAATGGAAACACCGAGCTACCAGAAAGCAAAAGATAAAATGGCTATAAGAAAACCTCATATTTCAATAATCACCCTAAATGTAAATGGACTGAACTCACCAATAAAAAGGCACAGAGTTGCAGAATGGATCAAAAAACAAAACCCAACTATATGCTGCCTCCAGGAGACACATCACAGCTCCAAAGACAAATATAGACTCAAAGTGAAAGGGTGGAAAATGATATTTCAAGCAAACGGCATTCAGAGAAAAGCAAGAGTAGCGGTACCAATATCAGATGAAATAGACTTCAAAATAAAAAAGGTAAAGAAAGATACTGAGGGACACTTCATAATGATAAAGGGAATCATGCACCAAGAAGACATAACACTTATTAATATCTATGCTCCCAATCAGGGAGCCCTGAAATATGTAAAGCAATTACTAACAGAACTAACAGAACTAAAGAGAGAAACAGACCAAAACACTATCATAGTATGGGACCTAAATACTCCACTGTCGGATGTGGACAGATCATCCAAACAGAAAATCAATATGGAAATAACATCCTTAAATGACACATCAGACCAACTGGACATAATTGACATATACAGAGCCTTCCATCCCAAAACAGATGCTTATACATTCTCTCTAAAGCACATGAAACATTCTCAAGAATTTACCACATACTGGGACACAGAGATAGCCTCAACAAATATAAGAGGGTTGAAATCATACCAACCATATTCTCTGATCATAATGCTTTGAAACTAGAGATCAACTGCAAAAAGAAACCAGGAAGAACCACAAATACATGAAGATTAAACAACATGCTACTGAAAAATAACTGGGTCAGGAAAGAAATAAAAGAGATCAAGAGATACATAGAAACAAATAATAATGATAGTACAACATATCAAAACTTTTGGGACATGGCCAAAGCAGTCAAAAGAGGAAAGTTCATATCATTACAGGCCTATCTCCAAAAATAAGAATGAGCCCAAATAAACAACCTAACACTTCATTTTAAAAAACTAGAAAAGGAAGAAGAAATGAAGCCTTAAGTCAGCAAAAGGAAAAAATAGTCAAAATTAGAGCAGAAATAAATGAAATTGAAAACAAAACAACAGAAAAAACAAATGCAAAAAAGAGCTGGTTCTTTGAGAAGGTTAATAAAAAATTGAAGAGGAGGCAATACTTCCCAACTCATTTTATGAGGCCAATATTATCCTGATACCCAAATCTGGTAAAGATAACACAAAAAAAGAAAACTACAGACCGATATCCCTCATGAGCACAGA
>NW_011888981.1:1983649-1984092 GCF_000151845.1 Pteropus vampyrus
TCATTTTATGAGGCCAATATTATCCTGATACCCAAATCTGGTAAAGATAACACAAAAAAAGAAAACTACAGACCGATATCCCTCATGAGCACAGAAGCGAAAATCCTAAATAAGATACTAGCAAACTGAATACAGCATATTAAAAAGATTATATACCACGATTGAATGGGCTTCATCCCAGGGGCACAGAGATGGTTCAACATACGCAAATCAATTAATGTGATACACCACATAAACAAATTTAAAAAATAAGAATCATATGATCATGTCAATAAATGCAGAAAAAGCCTTTAACAAGCTACAGTATCCATTTATGATCAAAACACTTAACAAAATTGGTATAGAAAAAAAGTACCTTAACATAATAAAGGCCATATATGACAAGCCCTCCGCCAACATTATACTTAATGGTGAAAAACTAAAAAGCTTCTCTCTAAGATCAG
>NW_011888981.1:1984814-1985386 GCF_000151845.1 Pteropus vampyrus
TCATTTTATGAGGCCAATATTATCCTGATACCCAAATCTGGTAAAGATAACACAAAAAAAGAAAACTACAGACCGATATCCCTCATGAGCACAGATGCGAAAATCCTAAATAAGATACTAGCAAACTGAATACAGCATATTAAAAAGATTATATACCACGATCGAATGGGCTTCATCCCAGGGCACAGAGATGGTTCAACATACGCAAATCAATTAATGTGATACACCACATAAACAAATTTAAAAAATAAGAATCATATGATCATGTCAATAGATGCAGAAAAAGCCTTTAACAAGCTACAGTATCCATTTATGATCAAAACACTTAACAAAATCGGTATAGAAAAAAAGTACCTTAACATAATAAAGGCCATATATGACAAGCCCTCCGCCAATATTATACTTAATGGTGAAAAACTAAAAAGCTTCTCTCTAAGATCAGGAACAAGGCAAGGCTGTCCACTATCACCACTATTATTCAATATAACATTGGAGGTCCTAGCGAGTGAAATCAGGCAAGAGAAAGATATAAAAGGCATCCAAATAGGAAAAGAAGAAGTTAAACTATCACT
>NW_011888981.1:1986291-1990342 GCF_000151845.1 Pteropus vampyrus
TTCAATATAACATTGGAGGTCCTAGCGAGTGAAATCAGGCAAGAGAAAGATATAAAAGGCATCCAAATAGGAAAAGAAGAAGTTAAACTATCACTATGTGCGAATGACATGATTCTCTATATAGAAAATCCTAAAGACTCCACAAGAACACTACTAGAAACAATAAGCAAAGACAGTAAAGTTTCTGGATACAAAATCAATGTTCAAAAATCCATAGTGTTCCTATACTCTAATAATGAAGTGTCAGAAAAAAATAATTCCTTTCGCAATTGCACCAAAAAGAGTAAAATACCGAGGAATAAATTTAACGAAACATGTGAAGGACCTATATAATGAAAACTACAAGACTCTATTAAAAGAAATCAAAGAAGATACAAAGAAATATGTTCTTGGATTGGAAGAATCAACATAGTTCAAATGACCATATTACCTAAAGCATTATACAGATTTAATGAAATCCCCACCAAAATCCCATTGGCACTTTTTAAAGAAATTGAACAAAAAAAAATCAGATTTGTATAGAAGCACAAAAGACTCCAAATTGCCAAAACCATCCTCAGAAAAAAGAATTAGGCTAGAAGGATCACTCTGCCCAACTTCAGATTATACTACAAAGCGACAGTAATCAAAACAGCCTGGTATTGGCAGCAAAACAGACACACGGACCAGTGGAACAGAATCAAGAGTCCAGAAGTAATCCCATATTTATATGGGCAAATAATTTTTGACAAAAAAGCCAAAAACATACAGTGGAGAAAGGAAAGCCTCTTCAATAAGTGGTGCTGGGAAAACTGAAAAGCCACCTGCAAAAGAATGAAACTAGACTGTTGTCTATCACCACACACCAAAATTAACTCAAAATGGATTAAGAACTTGTATATAAGACCTGAAACAATAAAATGCATAGAAGAAAACATAGGAACGAAACTCAAGGACCTTGGACTTAAAAAGGATTTTATGAATTTGACCTAAAAAGCAAAGAAAGTAAAAGCAAAAATAAATGAATGGGACTACATCAAAACTAAAAAGCTTCTTCTCGGCAAAAGAAATCTTCCACAAAGCAAAGAGACAACCATCCAAATGGAAAAATATATTTGCAAGCAATGCTTCCAATAAGGGCCTAATGTCCAAAATATACAAAGAACTCATATGACTCAATAACAACAACAACAAAAACAAACAATCCAATCAAAAAATAGGCAGAAGACCTGAACAGACACTTCTCCCTAGAGGACATACAAATGGCTAACAAATATTCGAAAAGATGCTCAACATAGCTAGCTATTAGGGAAATGCAAATCAAAACTACAATGAGATACCATCTCACACCTGTTAGAATAGCTGTAATCAATAGGACAAGTAATAACAAATGTTGGAGAGGATATGGAGAAAAAGAAACTCTCATACACTGCTGGTGGGACTGCAAATTGGTACAGCCACTATGGAAAACAGTACGGAGGTTCCTCAAAACTCTAAGAATTGATCTACCATATGATCCAGCAACCCCTCTGCTGGGTATTTACCCCCAAAGACTTGAAAACCCATATCCAAAAAGATATTTGCACACCGATGTTCATAGCAGCATTATTCACAGTGGCCAGGACATGGAAGCAACCGAAGTGTCCTACGATAGATGACTGGCTAAAGAGGCTGTGGTACATATATACAATGGAATATTACTCAGCCATAAGAAGAGATGAAATACTGCCATTTGCGACAACATGGATGGACCTCGAGATAATCATGCTAAGCGAAATAAGCCAGACAGAAAAAGTTGAAAATCACATATCACTTATATGTGGGATATAAACCTAAAAGCAACAAATGAACAGGACAAACAAACAGAGAATCATGGACATGGACTATAGACTAGTGGTTACCAGAGGGTAGAGGGTGGAGTAGGAGGGGTGAGGTAGACAGGATAAAGGGGGTCATATATAGAGGGTAGAAGGAGGGTGAAGTGGGTAAAAGGGATCAAATATATGGTAGCCGAAGGAAACTGGACTTTGGGTGGTGAACAGACAATAGAATACACAGATGTCGAATTATAATGTACACATGAAAATGATATAATTGTATTAACCAATGTTACCTCAATAAACATAAAAAAAAAGAAATTAAAAAACGAACATTATCTTCATAAAAGTGTGTGTTTTAACTGTTTTTAATACCACACACATAGTAGGTACCCAATAAATATTTACTAAATAAATTAATGAGGATTTGAAGAAATAACTCAATGTTATCTTATTTGCCAGACTCCATGACTGTCTTTCACATTGTCCACAAGCCTTGATATGTGAGATGACTGACCAATCTATTATTTTTTTGGCTTTTCCATATTCTTAAATTATAAAGCTCAATACCAGCCTTTTTTTGTCTTTTTAAATATAATTTTTATTTTTCAATTACAATTGGCATACAATATTATTTTAGTTTCAGGTGTACAACATGGCGATTGGACGTATAATTTATAAAGGGATCACCCTGATAAATCTAGTACCATCTGACATCATACATGGTTATAATATTATTGATTCAATACCAGCCATTTGAAGGTTATGAGTATTATCATACATAAGTTTCAGCACTTTTTTCTGAGTATAAAACCTAGATTGAATTTTCCTTCAGAAAATTAAAGATAATATTTTATTCTTTTTGGTTTTTATTACTTGTTTCTATTAAGAAGTCAAGAATCGGGCTACTTTTTCATTTTAATGTAATCTCTCTATCCTCTCACAGAATTTGTATTTTCTTTGTCTTTGATTTTCTACAGGTTAGGCCTGAAGGTTTAAAAAGTGGATTTCTTTTCTATTTATTTTGTTTGGATTCAGAATCTCTGGCATGATGTATCATTGTCATTGGAGGAAGGAGGGGCATAAAAGCAATTATCTATTGATATATCCTTTCTATTCCATTCTCTCATTTTTTTCCCTTACAGATCTTAATTACACTAAGTTAAAATTTGTCACTGTACCCTTTTTGTCTCCAATCTTTTTTTCTATATTTTTTGTCTGTTTTTCAGTCTGATTTGTTTTTCTTACTTCTATTTCACTAATTATATCTTCAGTTGTCTTTACCCTACTTTTAAATATATCCATTGAAATCTTAATTTTTAATCTATTTTTCAATCCTAAAATACCTTTGTAGTTCTGCTATCTCCTTTTTTAAAATAGTCTCCAGCTATCTACTGAAATTCCCTCTCTCGTTCTTTCTCTCCTTAAACATATAAGCATAATTATTTTAAACTCTTTCATAACTATAATATCATAATCACCTAAAAGTATGTTTCTATTTTCTGTTGTTACACCTAGTTCTCATTCATATGTGTCACAGCATTGCGTATCAGTTATATTTTACTGAATGCCAAACATTGGATATGAAAAATTGCTTTTGGAAATAGTCTGAGACCTAGAAGGATGGTGTGTATCTCCAGACAGAATTTTTGTTAGCGTTTTCCAGGTTCCTGGGAACACTAGCAATCTGGGATAAGCATAACCCAATTTCTGCTGTTGGGTGATTTGGTGCTAGGTTTCATTCCCTATGAGGGCTGTTCTATTTTTAATTCATCCTATTCCTTGGAATCAGAACTTTGACACTCCATATGAAATAATACAGAATCTATCAGACACTTTCCTATCTTCAAGAGGCCAGAGACTTCAACCCTTGTTCTAGGAGGCACACAAAACTGTCAAACATTGTTTAGCATTTTGATTACTTATTTTGGAATTGAAAAATACCCCTGGGGGAAAGGTGCCCCCAGAGTCCAGACTTGCCACTATTTGAGATTTGCTTATTGTCTTTGACTTTGGTCCTTGGACTTTCCGATCGGGTTTCTAATCCTTCAAGCCAAATGTATGCTTCTTAATAGACTTATCTATTTGTACTAGGTATACCAAATTAGTCAGCTACTGCAAATAAATGGTGCTGATTTTAAACAAGAAAGTGAATATAGAAGCAGATTGCCAGAGTTCCAAAATAGAAGATGGTGACACCATGGATCCCAGATGACATATATTTCAGTTGATATCAGTTTCACCTAATGATTAAT
>NW_011888981.1:1992117-1999294 GCF_000151845.1 Pteropus vampyrus
AATTGATTAGCGAGTTCTTCAATTATGTTCTCCCAATCCTCAACCTCAACATAAATCTTTTAGTACACAAACCGTTATTAAGAAATGGAAGTAGAATCTAAGCTTTCTTTTTCCAACAACATTGATTCTCAGTTGTTCAAACTTTCCTTTCCATTGTGTCTGATGGAACTGAGACACATACTATCAGGACTTGAGGTAAAGTACATTATCTATGTGAGAATGCTTTAAAAATTATAAGAATATCTTGTTCTTTACGTGTTTAAATTTGCCAATGTCTAAGACATACTTCCTCTTTCTCTTTTGATATCAGTATAGAAGAACTGTCATTATATTATTTTATATTATGATTTCCCATGACTTATCAAGTCACCTTCTATTTTCTTCTCTACTCCAACAAGCAGTATACTGTTAAATATTTAACAAGCTCTCTAGAGGTTAGAGATCTTGTATTTATCATGTGATAGAAAAACTAAGAGTGCTGGGAATACATTTAAAGAAGACAGACAAGGTTTTACTCCAAAGAGCTTACATTCTTATTGGAGCAGACAGTCACCAAACAAAATAACAAAAACGAACAAAACATTTTCTCATAATAATATTGGCTAAGTGGGAAATAAAGAGAGTTGTGAAATTGGAGTAATAAAGGTTCATATCTAAGAAAATGGATCTTCTATTATCTTAGTCCTAAAAGTCTTATTTAGTAAAGACCCAATGCCCTAACTTACTTGTATGATTATGGAAACAACTCACTTTTACTTGTTCTGTGAAGTTTGATGCCATTTTCAGAACTTTCAATATCAACTGACCGTAATACAAAATGGTGGGATTTAGTGGCATTCATAAAGTAAACAGTATATTCTTCTTCTCCCCGTCATTTGTGCAGCACCGGAATGGAGGGACATTGTCAAAGGCATTCAACTGCTGACCTTTGATACTGAAAGGAAATGAAAGGTGGTCAAGTAGGGAGAAAGTAATTTATTTTGTGGTTTGAGGGTACCTTAGCTTTTTTAATTTGTGTGCCTTTTAAAAGAATTATTTCTAAAAATCTTTGCAGAAATATTCATTATGCCATTGACAAGACTTGAATTAGTAATAGAATCATAATTTATTATTTAGAAACATTCAGCAATTATGTTGAAACAACCACCAATTAGCGTCCACATAATATCATCCCAAAGAAATGATTACAGTCTTTAGTTCTTGATCTAATAACTACACACAAATAGTGAAATAGTTACTTATCTAAGTGATAAATATTCATAAATGTATTATAAATCACAGTCAGAGGTTATGTTTGTATTCTGTATTTCACAGATATTTTTCATCATGACTTAAGTGGGGGGTATGAAAATCTTTTCTTATTTAGATAGCTACATTTTGTACAGCTTTCCTTAAACTTCAAAACCTAATTCAGGCAACTGGCTTGGGAATGGAAGTGCATGTATTATTATTTTCATTACCACATTATTCATTTATATAGCATCTCTTCTCCTCAAGGACCTCAAGGTGATTTACAAACATTAATTGCCAAATATTCGTCATGCTCCTTTGAGATATGTAAACCTAAAGTTGGACTAGTTAAAAATTACAATAAAATCCCCACCTAACACACACACACACACACACACACACACACACACACACACACACACACACACAACTTATTTACTTATTTCTAAAATAACCCTTTCTCAGCTGTGGAAGCATAATTGTTCAAGAGTGAATGATAGCTAAACAAGGGCAGCAAGCCACTTAGGCCAGATGGCAGCAGGACTCCTGTAAGAATCTGGACCCCTTCTACATGGGAAACTGAAAATGAGAGGATATAAAGCTAAGTCCATAAAAATTTTGATTTTGCCAAGTAAAGTTACAAAAACAAAAATGAAATGGTATAAAGCTAAGTCCATAAAAAGCTTGATTATACCAACATAATTCTAACTCCTAGCTTGCACTTCTGGAAGGGGAGGAGAATTCCATTTCGGTCATTACTGAAGTTCATTCTCCATCTGCATTTGAATCTCAAAGACTCATGTGATTTTCAAAGAAAAGATCTCTAACATCCACCCTCTCTGGGCTGTCCTGATATCCTCGCTGATGTTGGTTTCTTGAAGTCTAGTGGCTCTGTTTCTGTGCCACATGCCTAGCTCACTGCCTCCCTGGTCACATATGAAGCCACCCCCTCTAAGTTCTGGGCACCTCATTGGACTCAGAACAGCAACAAAGAATAGCAATAAAGAATAATAACAAAGCCAAAATTAATTGAACTAAATTCATATATTTGATGCACACCAAAGAGACTTGACCAAGATAAAATAAAACAGCAAGCCAAGTAACCAATATTAAGAACAAAAAAGGAAATAGTGCTATAGATCAGACATTAAAAAAGAGTATATATAAACAACTCTGTTGATATATAAAACTTTAAATGAACCAAAACTATTCCTAGAAAATATAATTAATAAAACTGAGAAAGAAAAATAGAAAAACCTATATATTCTTTTAACTATTAAAAACATTTCCAATAATTTCAGGTACGTGAGGTAAGTAAAGCACTTAGGGCTCTCAGGTACTAAATATGTCACTCTTTTCCCTGGCTTTATTATTATTTTTTCCTTCTGTAAATAAAGAGGTTGAACTGCATAATCATTTTACAAAGAAAACACCAGACTTATAAGGTTTCACCAGTGAATTCTGCCACACACGAAAGGAAGAAATAACACCAATGGTACATCCACTCTTCCAGAGAATGAAAAAAGTGGGCACACTCTTCAACTCTTTATGAGGCCATCATTATCTTGATATAAAACCACAAAAAGAACAGTACAAGAAAAGAAAAACACAGGTCAATCTCATTCATGTACATAGATGCAAAAATTTCTAAAGAAAATATTAACAAAACTATGTCAATAATAAATGCAATATATGACAAAGGAGCATTTATTTCAGAAATGTAATGTTGATTTAACATTAGAAAATCATGTATTCTGCCCTTTTAAACAGAGTAAAGGAGAAAAATCATATGATCATCTCAATAAAGGTAGAAAAAAGTTTAATGAAATTGAATATTGATCTATGGCTTAAAAAGAAAATCCTGGCAAACCAGAAATGGAAGGGACATTTCTTAATCTTCCATAGGGTATTTATTTTTAAAAAAACCTACAGCAAATATCTTTTTTAATAGATAGTCATACTTTCTCTTTGAGATTAAGAACAAGACAAGGATATCTACTCTCGCCACTTAAATTCAATACTTTTTTAAAAAGCCAGATACCACACACACGCACACACACACATACACACACACACACACACACACACACACACCCCAGAAGTAAGAACAGTATTTGCCTTCAGAAAGGTAGAAAGATATCGAGTAAAAATAGATAAGGTTTATTATGTTTATTCAAAACTATGTCTATATTAATGTAATAGTATTATGTTTGGGACCATATCAATCAACACATTATAATGGATTTAGAAGACAACAGTACAGCAATCTTTGAATATTTGGTGGGAAACATTTTTCAGAGAAAGGAGATGGAGACAAGGTAAGTGTGCCAAAAAATATCTTACCTGACCAACAGAATTCTAATCAAGCGTAGGTGAATTAATTCTGTGTGGCATATGCCTGTGGCTGGTCCTTTCACCTGGGCTGTTTTCATGGTTTTTCAGTTCCCTATGCCTGGTGGGAAGCCTACTATGAGAGAGGCCTTCTTACATGTTGTCATAAATGATTACTTTCCTTGGTGACCCAGAAAGACACAAGTATGCTACCTGGCTTCACCAACCCTGGAAATGCAGCTCCCTCCCAGCTTGTAACCTTCTCTCTCTGGAGACATGGGAAAGTTATTTTATCTCTGTAAGACTCAGTTTTCTTTTCTGTAAATGGAGTTATTGTTCCCAACTCCGAGAGTTGTTGTGAGGGTGACAGTTGGCACTTAGAACATTGTTTGGGTGTAGCAAGTGATTGGTAATCATCACCACAAGGTGTACTTAGCCTTTGGTCCCTAAACAACAATTATATCAGCATATGGTCAGTATGTTGGGTTATTTGTTCTTGTGTGGCAGGTTGGCCAAACAAGCCATGCCAAGTTAAGCCAAGCAAAGACTACGATCCTTTCTCATAATCTTGCTTTCCCATAGATGAAAGAACATCAATCCTTCTTGCTGATTTTCCATATCATGCCCTCCCGTTTCAGGTGAAAAGCTGCTCAAACAAAAGATTTCTCTCTCTCTCTCCTCCCTCCATCTCTCTCTCTCTCTCTCTCTCTCTCTCTCTCTATCTCCCCCCGTTCCTCCTTCCCTCCCTCTCTCTCCCCACTTTCTCTTATGTCTTATGTTCTCATTTGCACAGACATATGTGTAGACACAAGATTTGAGTTTACAGACACAAACTGTTTGTATCGTGAAAAGGAAATCTCCCCTTTCACCAACATCTCCCACCAACATCTTAGAGCCACAGCTCTGCCTCAGACTCCCACAGAATTTACCAACTTTCATTTAGAATCTCAAGATACAAGAGCTGCACTTAAAAAATTAGTTTTCCATCAGGAAAATTGAGGGGCATGTCTGCATTATAAGTTGGGTCTTCAAGGATACATCGGGTGTGTTTTTTCCCCGAAACAAAGAGACAGCCTGCTCTAAAAGTAAATTCAAGTGTCAATCTCTTATAAAGGAGAAAATGTTTTCAGCTTGTGAAAAACAATAATTAAAAAAAAAAAAAAGCTTTAGTGTCAAGTGTCTGACAGGACTAGAAAATTAGAAAGCTCAATAAGATACTCTTCAGGATCTCTTTTGGACAGTTGTATGATTTTCCCCAAAAGTATTAAAACATGAGAAATAAGCAGAAGACCTTGGATGTTTGTCTTAATTTGGGCTTCTGTTCTTTGAGATTCTTACAAACTGTGAATCCTTGAGGATATGGACAGGAGTAATTACCTGAGGAGCCCAGTGTGATAGCAGCTTATACAGAAGCATCTGGAAGCACGTTATTACTGCTACACTGATGGCCGCCATGCTGCTGGTGTTGGTGGCATCAGGCATCATCCCGAGGCTTTGAGGAAGAAGAAGCAGTTGAAGATGAATTGTTAGATGAATTCAGTATCTCAAAGTAAATGCCCAGGTTTGGTGCAAATGGAATAAAGTGTGGATTTACATGAGTGGTATTCTCTAGGTGAATTAAGTTATTCACTGAACCTACTATTGTCAACTATGTGCTCACTAACCACTTCAGTAAGTTCTAGAGTAATCAAAGCAGAGAAATCCTATTGGCTCCTTGGCCCTAACATACTTTGCAGAGAACACAGTCAAGTTATATATGATTTTAAGGGATCCTAATTAAATGCACTGATCGTGTACATATGCCTTTCTCACTTGTGGTTCCCCAAGGTGAATTTGTCAACTCCAGAAAAAAAAAGAAAATAAAACTCATTATCTCACCAATGGGAAAAAAAGAATTTGCAAAACCAAAAAAGTGTTTTCTTTCATTTTCTTGCTTATACATTTTAGATGGATTCCAGGGTATATTACTTCCAAAATACTTTCTCCTCTTTTTTTTCCCTTTTTTGTATCTTACTGTCACAGCATTTTGTATAGATTAATTCATGGAACTATAAATACTTTTCCAGGTGCAAGAAATTTAAAAATTGATAATTATTCTAACACCACTGAAGTTTTGCAATGAAATTACTGATGATAATATTCATATGAATGTAAGTCATATAAATGCTATAAAAACATATAAATGTATATCGTGTCTGTACGTATATAGATATAATCTCTTTTAAGTAATAAACGATAGCTAATATGTAACTTTAAGGCTTTATTTGGCTCAAGTTGGAGACAAAATCCAGTCGGTAGAAAAATGTCTTGGAGATACTGCCAAGCCTCATTTGGCAACAATAGTGATATGTGACAACCCTTAATGAAATATCATATCTTTTCAATTAAAATTTTATATACCGAAGGTTTACTTAAATTACAACAAATAATTTTCAAATCTAGAGCTTAGTGAGGCATCAGAGAATAAATTGTGTGCTATTTTGAAGCATTCATGTGAACACGTCATCATTATTTTTCATCATTAAAGAACCACTTTTTCTCCAAATAATAAATACTAGGAGAAATGAGTGTTCTATACTACAACATCTATTTTTATTTTAAATGACTTATCCATTTCTGAAGAGCCAAAAGAAAATTAAGGTTTATCAAAAGTCCTATTCATGCTTTCCAAACCAGAATTAATAACCTGTCATTTTACCTACATAGTTCTTTCAGTTCTGTGATTAAGGAACAGCAATTTTCTGATTTGCTTCTTCTAATGTGAGCAGCTGATTGTATACTGTGTTTAGCTGATATTTGTCTGGATGGAAAGTCATCACCAGTGCATTGTGGGGTGTTATGGTCCAGAATCCTTGCCAGTGGCTCTGTCTGAGAATCAGAAAAGAGACAAAATATATTCAGCACCTCCTTTTTTGGTCATAATTACAAAAGCAGCATACATACACATTTTATGAGATTGATTAAATGCTTCAAACAATCTTCTTAGATGGAATTGGTAGTTGCTAGATTGTCATTATGAGACTATCCAGAAAAGGAAAAGGCAATTTTAGATGGGAGTGTTTTTCATTTATTTTTATTATGTGTGTGCATTTGTATATATCACAAGCTAATGGCTCTAGAAATAATCAAATTAGTAGATTTTGCATCTGCTGATTTCTGTATTTCTCAATCTCATAGTTAATTTATTTAACTGCCTCTTCATTAGAAGTTCTTAGCAAATATCACCATTTAATTAGATAGGCTTTATATAACTGGCAAAATCCTTCAAAATGTATGCCATATTATTTGGTTTTCATAATACTTTTGGTTAAGTTGAGCTGATATCATTTTACCAATAAAGACCATGAAATTCAGAGGAAGTATATGACCTACTTCAAAAGCTGCAATTAAACAGAATTTCCTCATTCCTAGTAGGATGATCTTTCTACTCTACCGTATGGCCACCCATAATGATATTTCCTCATAAAATGTGCAATTGATCCTAAAAATAAAAGTAAAAATAAGAGCAATTACTATATCATTTGATATGGGTTGTTCTGTGTAGCAACAGTTCTGAATAATAGAGTCACCATCAAATAGATGGATTAATATAATTTTTTAAAATGTCAAAAATAAT
>NW_011888981.1:1999899-2004084 GCF_000151845.1 Pteropus vampyrus
CACACATATGTATATACATACATGTATATATTATTTTTTTGCTTCTTTTGACCTCTTAATAGTGGTGACCAGGAGCTCATTGCCCCAGAATATTGCATAAAGGTTTCTTACTTCTCTCAGGTAGGCACAAAGGAGATGCCAGGACCTTTTACCCATTTTCCTTTCCTATCAACTAAAATGCTGATATGTAGGCTCTTTCTATTAGAGAAATGCAAACACAAGGCCAAATGGGACAGGAAACAGACTTTTTTGTTGCCTAAAGCTAATATAATTTGGGTAGCTCTTTTTAAAAAAAAAATACAAAATTATAAATATAAAATTAGATATTAAACCAAATGTTTAAAACAAGCACAGAAATCTCAAACCAGTTACAATTTTTTTTAAAAAAAATGACAAACCACAATATGCAGAAAACTAACCTGTCACTATTTATTTATTAATTAACTAACACATCAAAAATACTATTTTCTTACATTTCTGGCTAAAATATCTTTTGCCTCTTCAGATGACAAGAATTTTGTCATATATTTTCAATAAAGCAAAATGATGATTTTCATTTTTCTAGCATGTTTTTCCTCCTCGTCCACAAACTTAAAAGGCAAACCTCATAAAGCACATCCATATTGAAATATGACCTCTGGTCTCCATCTTCAATGCGTTGGCATATGGGTAGGAAGAATATTATGGAGAAATATTTCTATGCCAGGAGGATTTAAATAAAGGCTAGCCAGTGTTCTGTTGAGGAGGAGCTCAGCAACACTAGCTTAGGATCACTTCTAGGTAACCATATAACCAGAACTAGTAGTGCAGGAGACACACATGCAGACATGTAGGAAAATACCCATGCAGCCAAACCGTAAGAGACACACTAGCTTATGTGATTCCTTCCTAGCTTGAAAAAGCATAGCATCGGGAAATATTTTCCTATAGTCACAGGTCAAAAAGGAGTCTGTTTCCAGGAGCTATCCTGATAACAACACTTTGCCTGATCCTCTGTTTCATTCATTAATCAAAACACACACACACACACACACACACACACACACACACACACACACACACACACACACACACATTCTCTCTCTCTCTCTCTCTCTCTCTCTCTCTCTCTCTGTCTCTCTCTCTCTCTCTCTCCAAGGTGCCGGGCACAATGCTAAGCACTGAAGACATAACAGTGAACAAAGCAACATTCCATCCACGTTGCCTTAGAGCTCATCTTTCACCACTGAGCAGACTGGCACACATACGGGATTTCTATTCCCAGGTGGATATAAGATGCTGGGGTTGAGAAAGTGAGTTCCATGAGAAATCCGGAGCAATTGTTTTCTCAGTAATTTTATAGAATTCTTGAATCTCGATTATGGGTTGAAGTAACTGGAACTTTACTTAGCACTGATCATCACAGGATTTAGTATCATGTAGGTATATTTCACTTGCTGACATTTGGCATCACAGGTCCTTGTAATCCAAATGAAGTCTCTGTAGCAGTAATGGTGATAGCTGCATAAAATTACAGAAGCGATTTAAGCCAGAAAAGAAATATCTCCTCACATGAACTCTTTATGACAGGGCCAGGCTGAGCTGCTCTATTATTTTTAAACCCGTACCATAGCAGAAAAGTTTTAAAGATGCCAGAAATCCCTTCAGCAGAATTTAGACAATCGCTCACATAACATGTCACATTTTGCGACACATTTTCATTATTACTCATTGTGTTTGTCACAAATACTTGATACTATAAACAAGACCCTCATTTTAAGAACCTCATTTTCTGGCATCTAATTATCTTCCCAAAGCTATAATCCTCTGTTTGAGAAATCATAATTTATTCTTATGGAAATATGATTATGACTTCAGGTAAAGAAATAAATAGGAGAAACAGATGAAATTTTTAAAAGTATCATTTTATGCAAATCTCTCTAGCAATAAAGTAAGAATTAAGAAGATAGAAATGCATAATGAGCTGGTAAAATTAGGGCTAAATATACTGTTTCTAAAATTTCCTCAGCACCAGGTGCTTGAAAGTACACAACTTATTTAGGATGACTGCAAGTGCTCTTTTTTTTTCTTTTTCATTTTGATTTGGGGGAATTTTCAATATTTTGCAAAATTTGTACTTTCCTTAATTCTTAAATTTCACTCTTGCTATAAATATTTTTAACTTTTCCAAACTCCAATTGCATTCAAATGGGTAAAATTTCTAAAGGTCGTATTTATATCAGTAGCTTTCAGGATGAATTCTACAAATTTCTTTGTAGGTCTACTGACTTTCTAACACTGTATGTTTAAAACAGCACAAAATGTTAATGTAGAACCTTACAGACAAAACACTTCTCTACTGACAGTGGTAGATATAATTAATAATTAATTTACTGCATCTGAATTATTTCTCCCAAATTCCACCGGTTACAATATCATCATATCCAATGGCATATTCCTTCTAAATTCTTATTGTTGACTCTATTTTTTTAACTATTGATCTCTGCAATTTCTTGATCCTTTCTCTTTCTCTGGAGTCACTGACATGCTGCCTCCTAGTTCTCTGATCACTCCTTCTTAGTCTCGCTTCTGTCCTTCTAGGTCTCTTTTGGCACCTAAGATAGGCAAGTCCACAAGCCTCCAACATTGAACTTTTGCTTTTATTTCTCATTTCTCTCATTCATGCTCCTGTGTTTACTCCAGATCTGATGGCATCAAATGTCACTGCTTGTCATTGTCTCCCAAATCAAACTCTTCCTACATTACTTTCTAATTGGCCTGTCAGATTTCTCCTCATTGATATCCTCCTCAGGAATAACATCATGCCACACTTAAGGAGCTAAGGAAAATCTCCTTTTTCTAAAATGTATTCCCTTTCTTGACCATTCTTTGCTGCTAGAGGTTGCAACATTTTTTTTTTTACCTCCTGGACTATAAACTTTGAAATTGGCTTTAAAATTTTCTTTGCCTCATCCTCTGAATCCAGTTTGTCACTATAGCAAAACACTTCCTTATTTAAATGTCTCTTTTCTCTCCATTGTTATACCAATCCCATAATTGAAGTCTTCTTCACATCAACTATACACTTCCTAGCTGATCTCCTTGGCTCACCATTCTCACCTTGCCAAGCAAAAATGAATGGATCCTCCCCAAAGAGCCCACTGAGCATGCTAGGCTTCTATTTCAAGAAATTATGTAATTTCCTATTTTCTGCCTCCTACTTCCAATCCAATATCTTCTTCTCCATCTTATTTACCTGACCTGATTTCTGACTAATCCTTATCATATGGTTTGTAATCCAGTAGTCCTCTCATCTCAAATATTTTCTTACGGATCTTTCTCTTAGCATCTTTGTTCATGCTGCCCTTCTAGCCAGGAAGACATAATTCTCATATCAACCTATTCATATTCTACTCCTCCTTCAAAGTCCACCACAGTTCCCTGACTCCGAGTAAGTCCATGCACACTGATCTCTCCCATCTCTAACATGCTATTACACCGAAGTTCTAAGCCACTTGGCATAATTCTAATAAATGGCTGAGGCTGCCTGGATGATGCCTTTTTGGCCAGGTCTTATAGGCTGCCGCACACTACTGAATTCAACATCATTCCACCTGTGATTGCCATCTTTATGCTTTCAAAAACTGAAATTCTTCTGATCTCTCAGGTATGATCAGGCTCAGTTAGTGGAAGGGAGAGAGAGAGAAAAGTAGACTGGATTAGTTCTAAGTTGAGGTCAACAATCCACAGGCACATGAACTCAAGAAAGTGACTGAAACTTCCAAAGTCTTCGATTCCTCATGGTTATATTAATATCAACTTTACCCAACACACTACACTGCTATGGAAATTAAATAATTTATGTGAAAGAATGTTGTAAAGCATTATACAAATGTACAGAATTATTATTAATTCATGGTAACAAGATTCATGGGATACTTAGTTCTAAGCCATAGAGTTAAATTAATAATTTATAAAGAGGAATTTATATTTCCGCTGACTGGAGAGATATGTGTACTCTTGAAGTAAAACTATATTTGTATTAAAGAACCAGAGGAACTGAGTAAATAATTACAAGATTGTGGAGAAACAAGTCCTAAGGGACCTGTATGATCTTGAATATTCTCTTACAATAATTCTTGATCTTTTAATGGACGGTGGGTAGGCGGTAGAAATGAGAATAATGAACTCTGTTCTGTAGATATT
>NW_011888981.1:2004134-2006648 GCF_000151845.1 Pteropus vampyrus
TGAACTTTTGCTTTTATTTCTCATTTCTCTCATTCATGCTCCTGTGTTTACTCCAGATCTGATGGCATCAAATGTCACTGCTTGTCATTGTCTCCCAAATCAAACTCTTCCTACATTACTTTCTAATTGGCCTGTCAGATTTCTCCTCATTGATATCCTCCTCAGGAATAACATCATGCCACACTTAAGGAGCTAAGGAAAATCTCCTTTTTCTAAAATGTATTCCCTTTCTTGACCATTCTTTGCTGCTAGAGGTTGCAACATTTTTTTTTTTACCTCCTGGACTATAAACTTTGAAATTGGCTTTAAAATTTTCTTTGCCTCATCCTCTGAATCCAGTTTGTCACTATAGCAAAACACTTCCTTATTTAAATGTCTCTTTTCTCTCCATTGTTATACCAATCCCATAATTGAAGTCTTCTTCACATCAACTATACACTTCCTAGCTGATCTCCTTGGCTCACCATTCTCACCTTGCCAAGCAAAAATGAATGGATCCTCCCCAAAGAGCCCACTGAGCATGCTAGGCTTCTATTTCAAGAAATTATGTAATTTCCTATTTTCTGCCTCCTACTTCCAATCCAATATCTTCTTCTCCATCTTATTTACCTGACCTGATTTCTGACTAATCCTTATCATATGGTTTGTAATCCAGTAGTCCTCTCATCTCAAATATTTTCTTACGGATCTTTCTCTTAGCATCTTTGTTCATGCTGCCCTTCTAGCCAGGAAGACATAATTCTCATATCAACCTATTCATATTCTACTCCTCCTTCAAAGTCCACCACAGTTCCCTGACTCCGAGTAAGTCCATGCACACTGATCTCTCCCATCTCTAACATGCTATTACACCGAAGTTCTAAGCCACTTGGCATAATTCTAATAAATGGCTGAGGCTGCCTGGATGATGCCTTTTTGGCCAGGTCTTATAGGCTGCCGCACACTACTGAATTCAACATCATTCCACCTGTGATTGCCATCTTTATGCTTTCAAAAACTGAAATTCTTCTGATCTCTCAGGTATGATCAGGCTCAGTTAGTGGAAGGGAGAGAGAGAGAAAAGTAGACTGGATTAGTTCTAAGTTGAGGTCAACAATCCACAGGCACATGAACTCAAGAAAGTGACTGAAACTTCCAAAGTCTTCGATTCCTCATGGTTATATTAATATCAACTTTACCCAACACACTACACTGCTATGGAAATTAAATAATTTATGTGAAAGAATGTTGTAAAGCATTATACAAATGTACAGAATTATTATTAATTCATGGTAACAAGATTCATGGGATACTTAGTTCTAAGCCATAGAGTTAAATTAATAATTTATAAAGAGGAATTTATATTTCCGCTGACTGGAGAGATATGTGTACTCTTGAAGTAAAACTATATTTGTATTAAAGAACCAGAGGAACTGAGTAAATAATTACAAGATTGTGGAGAAACAAGTCCTAAGGGACCTGTATGATCTTGAATATTCTCTTACAATAATTCTTGATCTTTTAATGGACGGTGGGTAGGCGGTAGAAATGAGAATAATGAACTCTGTTCTGTAGATATTTAACACCATTTTGTCATGAGACTCTGTGTTAGCTTTGAGAACAGAAGATGATTGTATTTCCTGAATTTATGTATTTCTTACGCAGTGGGGGACCAATTGCACTTTATCACTAGTAATTAACTACTAATGATAATCTGACATAATGGTTTCAAGTCTCTCAGCATCATATTGTCACTAAGAATAAACCGCTTCCTCGTCTGCATTCCATTATAACTTTCTTTGAACAATGTGGAAACTAGATGGCCTGAGATCATACCCTAGCTCTGTCACTTACTAGTTATGTTATCTTGAGTGAGTTACTTCACACATCTTTATGTCTCAATCTTCTCATCTGTAAAATGAGGATAATGATGTACTTACACCATAAATTGTGTTGAGGATTAAGTGAGTTAATACATGGCATATGATAAATACTCAATGAAGTTTATATGTTGCTTTAGTATCTACTCCATTCTGCTTTATGTCATAACCATCTTCTTTGCATATCTCACTACCCTGCCAGACTGCAACCATCTTTAGGATATAGGTTCTGTCTTATTTTTCTTTGTTACCTTCTCAGAACTTCCATAGTACTTTGCTCACTGAAAGTGTTCAATATATTTAGGGGATAAATCCAGGGCTGTTTCATATTGGTGTCTTGTTTTCCCAACTAATATTCGATATCAGAAACTTTGTAAACACTCATTCAAGATGAAAATTATGTCTGATACTCTTTTTATCTCTCTCATACAGGCGCTTAATAAATATTGATGGTTGATTGACTGTATATATAAAGCAGGTTCTAACATCTTCACAAAACCTGAGTAATAAAGCATGTTGGTCCAGCACTTTTATCTCGTATTCTTCACCTTCCCTTTCACCACATGCCCTCAGTTCCTACAGCATCGATCAGTGGTAGCACTGACTACAACAGTGCCAAGTATGTGCAGAGCCAGCTGTAAAAGAATTACAGATC
>NW_011888981.1:2006698-2008825 GCF_000151845.1 Pteropus vampyrus
GAACTTCCATAGTACTTTGCTCACTGAAAGTGTTCAATATATTTAGGGGATAAATCCAGGGCTGTTTCATATTGGTGTCTTGTTTTCCCAACTAATATTCGATATCAGAAACTTTGTAAACACTCATTCAAGATGAAAATTATGTCTGATACTCTTTTTATCTCTCTCATACAGGCGCTTAATAAATATTGATGGTTGATTGACTGTATATATAAAGCAGGTTCTAACATCTTCACAAAACCTGAGTAATAAAGCATGTTGGTCCAGCACTTTTATCTCGTATTCTTCACCTTCCCTTTCACCACATGCCCTCAGTTCCTACAGCATCGATCAGTGGTAGCACTGACTACAACAGTGCCAAGTATGTGCAGAGCCAGCTGTAAAAGAATTACAGATCCGATCACAGAAACGAGCACTTCAGAGATAATAAAATATTAATCGGTACTTTACTAAGACTTTGGAAGAAACTGAGATGCACATAGAAGAATTAATAACTAGGCAATGTTTTCAGTATGACAGAAAATAGAGCTATGACAACAAGACCCTTTATGTACTGCATAAAGAGACTAAGAATTAAAGAAATGGCACTCACTGATGTGCCATTTTCATCAGAAACATGAAATAATTCCTTTCCTCTACCTACAGTATAGGTAATTATTGATGGTTCCATCCTGCAATGAACAGCATTGTCACAAGATTATTCTTTTCCTTATTTTACATAAACTTATTTAGATGCCATTTTTTTTTCCAGAGAAGGACTTCTACTCATGTTGAATAATTCAATTAAGTTACGATTTTTAATCCCAACAATACAGTGCTTTCTCTGACTCTCTAAGGGAAATGCTTTTCTCTAATCTCCTCCATTCTACTTGTAGATACAAACTATATTCTCTTAAGAATTAATTTATGTGTCTATTCTACAAAATACAGCACATCTCCAGTTAGATTATGAACTAATAGAGGCAGAAGTCCTATGTTAATTATCCTTAAAAGTACCTAGTACAGTACCTAGAATATAATGGGTATTCAATAAAAATTTGTGGAATTAATGAATTAACAAAGAAACAAACATATGCTCACAAATCCAAGGTTATAGAAGTTTTGAATAAAATATGAGAACTAATGCTTGCCTGCAAGAGACTTACAGTAAAGTTGGAAACAAAATATATTCAATTAAATAACGGGGAATCACTTTATAAGTTGTAAAAATGTTTAACCACTATGCTGTATACCTGAAACTAATGTAATGTTGAATGTCAACTGAAATTGAAAAAAATAAATAAATAAAGATAAATGGATAATAATATAATATTAAACTTCAACTTCTAGCTATAACAGTACTTGATGATGGTGTAGTCCTTCTACTACAAACAACTATAGAACTGGACAAAGTTAGGGAATAAGGGAGCCCCACGGTATCTCTATCTAGAGAGACGATTTCCCAGAAAAAAAGACTAGATAAATGGAGCCCGGAAAGGACACAGTGGTTCTGCTGTGATGGGGTGACAGATATCAGGGTGTGAGGTTGCAACAGATACAGAACTCTTCAGGGAAGGATACCAGAAATGACTGACCTGGGGCCAGAATGGATTCCAGAAGTGTGTGTGGACATTCCCATAAGTCTTTCGCCAAAGTCTGGGAAGCACATGCACAGGCTGATACTATACAAGATTTACCAGAAAGTAACTGTTATGGGGATGAGAGTAGAATGGAGGAAACAGAGGCCCAGCAGTTACGGGAGACCAGAGTTTCGTGCCAGCCAGCATGGAGAGATCTGGTTGGCAGCATGGGCGTCCAGGTGAAACACAAACAGTGCATGCCTTAGAGTTTCAAACTACACTCTAGAGCAAAATCTACTCCAGATTCACCTCACCAATATCTAAAAATGAACATGGGCAAGATTCACAAAAAAGACAATGTTTGGGGTTTAAGTTCCAGCATGATTAGAGGGTTTTTAAAAACACTTTGAACTTCTAAGTGACCCACTCTAACTACAACAACAAAAAAGCTTACACACGTTCAGGGTGCTTGTCCAGTTAAATAAAGACTTCCTGTTAGAAAAAGAATCAACATTCTTCAGAGCAATATGATAGAGCACAGGGTCCCTTTAATGTTCCATTAAAAATG
>NW_011888981.1:2008875-2015497 GCF_000151845.1 Pteropus vampyrus
TACAGTTAAGTTGGAAACAAAATATATTCAATTAAATAACGGGGAATCACTTTATAAGTTGTAAAAATGTTTAACCACTATGCTGTATACCTGAAACTAATGTAATGTTGAATGTGAACTGAAATTGAAAAAAATAAATAAATAAAGATAAATGGATAATAATATAATATTAAACTTCAACTTCTAGCTATAACAGTACTTGATGATGGTGTAGTCCTTCTACTACAAACAACTATAGAACTGGACAAAGTTAGGGAATAAGGGAGCCCCACGGTATCTCTATCTAGAGAGACGATTTCCCAGAAAAAAAGACTAGATAAATGGAGCCCGGAAAGGACACAGTGGTTCTGCTGTGATGGGGTGACAGATATCAGGGTGTGAGGTTGCAACAGATACAGAACTCTTCAGGGAAGGATACCAGAAATGACTGACCTGGGGCCAGAATGGATTCCAGAAGTGTGTGTGGACATTCCCATAAGTCTTTCGCCAAAGTCTGGGAAGCACATGCACAGGCTGATACTATACAAGATTTACCAGAAAGTAACTGTTATGGGGATGAGAGTAGAATGGAGGAAACAGAGGCCCAGCAGTTACGGGAGACCAGAGTTTCGTGCCAGCCAGCATGGAGAGATCTGGTTGGCAGCATGGGCGTCCAGGTGAAACACAAACAGTGCATGCCTTAGAGTTTCAAACTACACTCTAGAGCAAAATCTACTCCAGATTCACCTCACCAATATCTAAAAATGAACATGGGCAAGATTCACAAAAAAGACAATGTTTGGGGTTTAAGTTCCAGCATGATTAGAGGGTTTTTAAAAACACTTTGAACTTCTAAGTGACCCACTCTAACTACAACAACAAAAAAGCTTACACACGTTCAGGGTGCTTGTCCAGTTAAATAAAGACTTCCTGTTAGAAAAAGAATCAACATTCTTCAGAGCAATATGATAGAGCACAGGGTCCCTTTAATGTTCCATTAAAAATGCCCAGTAAACATTAAAAATTACTAGGTATGCAAAGAAACAGGAAAATGAGAACCATATTCAAGAAAAAAGTAAACGTACAAAAAAAAAACTGACCTAAGATAATCCAGATGTTGCATTTAGCAGTCTTAAGCAGTATGCATATATTCATATATATTATATATATATTAAAATGCAGGTGAGAAGATATTGAGGTTATATCTTTAAGAAGTTGAATAAACAAAATAAAACATCAAGCAGAATTCTATATTCAATTCTATATTCAATCAAGTCATTTTTAAAATAAATATGAAATGAAGACATTTTCAGAATAAAAAAATAAATTGTCAATAGCAGACATGTATTATATACATATTGCAAAAGATTATCCAGATATATTTATCCAGATATATATTTAAAACTAGTTAATTTCCCCTTTCTCTGCTTGAAACAGAAAGAATTTTTCTCTCTTATCTTTTCTATGAGAACCCTGTGAACCTTGTAGGACTATTGGGAATAATACTTATGAAATATGGGGACCTCTCTAAAACTGGACCCCTAGAAGTTTTAATTCTCAAGTTAGACTATATGCAGACCATATAAGTGTTCTCATCTGCTTCTGGCTCCAAGGTTTTCACTTTACTTTAACTCAAGGGTCCCTAACCCCAGGGCTGCAGTCCTGTATGGGTCTGTGGCCTGTTAGGAAGTGGGCGGAATAGCAGGAGGTGAGCGGGCGAGTGAGCAAAGCATCGGTATTTGCAGCCACTCCCCAGCGCTAGCATCACCACCTCAGCTCCACCTCAGATGGTCAGGCATTATTCTCTCATAGGATCACCAGTCCCTGGTGCCAGAAATGTTGGGGACCACTGCTCTAGCTGATCATAGCTGTGGTTCTCTGTATTCAATTCACTTATCCCTCCAGGTTTCAGAGTAGTGGTACAAACCACTGTGACCTCAATTCTTTGCTAGATCTAAGAAAAGTCATTAACTTTTTTTGGTGGTGGGGGCGGAGGGCTTTTTTAAATTGTGAGGACATGAGTGGTAACTTCCAAGTTCTTTTCATATCAGAGCTCAAACCAGAAGTCATTGCCCAAGGAAGACTGATTTCATCACTATCAAAATAGAATAAAAAATTATCCCTTCACTCTCTGTCCTCACCTTGCTTTGTTTTTCATCATAGATTCATGTTTCCATGAAAGCATGTTGTTTAGTTATTTACTTGCTTGCTGACTGCCTCAATCTTTCCCTACCTCTAAAATATAAGTTCCGTGAGGACAGAGCTCTTATTCACTAGTGATTCCCCAAAGGCTTATTTGAGTGAATGAATGGGTTTAAAAAGCCCAGCTCTAACATTTACTAGCTATGTGAACTTGGAGAAGTTACTTAAATTTTGTAACTCTCAGAATCACCATTCCTTTAATGAAGATAAAAATAAGACTAATGCTACCCAAGGTTTTATGGGTGTTAGCTGGAGAATACATTTAAAGAACCCAATATAGTACTAGCCTAGAGTAAGCAATAAATAAATGGTAGTCCCCACAGAGTGGATGTATCAAATGCATTCCAGCACCTTAAAAGATAACAGATTATAAGGTTCTTCTATTTAAAACCTTATAATTTCTACCTAATTTCTATAGGGTAGAAATATTCCCCATAATGCTAATGGCTTTTCTTCTCAGAGTCCTCATTTGTGTAGCGACTTAAAGCTCCAAAAAAGCCCCCATGAAAAATGATTAGCCAAGTTCCAGGACACAAAGCTCCATGTTCTCATTTGTTCAATTTTTAAAACAGACTCGGCTCACATGCTCTGTCTGTAGAACAATCATTTGTAGAGCTCACTGTTACTGTGATGCCTTGAGGCAAAGTGACTATAAACTTGTTTAAGAGAAAATGAAAAAATATGTCTCACCTTTCATTTCAGTTCAAGTTATTGGAGTTTAGATTCCAACATGACTCCAAGTATATAAAAATTCAATCTGGAGTGAAGACATTTACAACGCAGTTGGTGAATGCACCATAAAGGGATGAAACATCACATGACCAGGTGCACAAGTCCAGCTTTCCAGATCAGGTCATGCAGTTTCCAGAACCACTGCACAGGGCACCGACACAATCTGTATTCACCTTGCATTGTAAAAACATTCTTTAGCTTCAGGAAATAACACAGAAGACCGTGAAAAGGAAAGCCCACTCTACTGAAGTTTTTATCATTTTTAAATCTTTATCTCAGTACCATGTAAGTCATCCCTGATCTCTGAAAAGAGATTTCATGTGGACACAAGTCCTTCAGAAGAATTTTGTGCAGAAGTCCAGGTAGCCCCGCAGCTAGTTTCACCACCACCATTCTAATGTGTCTCACACACTGCTAGATGGATGTGTCCAAAATGCACTGCTTCCTGCCAGTCCTTGCCACGGGCACTTATTGGATTCCCCACTCACTCCTTACGGTTTGAAGCTCCAGTTCCTGAGGTTAACATCCAAGGGCCTAAACATTTAGCTCTGGATTGTCTTTCTAGTCTTATCTCTTGCTACTCCCTTTAATATACAGTTGGCCCTGCTTGAAAAACACAGGTTTGAACTGTGTGGATCCACTTATATGCATATATTTTCAATAAATACTATAAATGCATTTTCTCTTCCTCATGATTTTCTTAATATTTTCTTTTCTCTAGCTTACTTTACTATAAGAATATAGTATATGATACACATAACATGTAAAATATGTGTTAATCAACTGCTTATGTTATCAGTAAGGCTTTCTGTCAACAGTAGGCCATTCGTAGTTAAGTTCTGGGGGAGTCAACAGTTATATGCAGATTTTCAACTATGTGGAAGATCAATGCCCCTAACCCCCACATTGCTCAAGGGTCAATTGTACTTTCACTTCTTGATAAATATAATTTTTCAATTGGTGATTTTCTATCCCTGGGCCTTTCTCCCCTCATTTTCTCTTCTAGATGGATAATTAGACTCCTTTCTTTTCGTCTAAATCCTTGTGAAATTCTTACCTACTTTGAAACTCTCTTGGGTTTATTTTATATTTTACTTCTACCCTTTGTAACACCACGTGTTTTAGGACTATTTTTGTGCCCGTTGCATAATTCCAGCTCATACATTTTATTCATTTCATAAATTTGTACTAGGTGTCAGGTATTATACTAAGCATTGGAGCTTCAATGTTGAATAAAAACAGACTTCGTTTCTGATCTTGGCATTTTTAGCTAGTGGGCCTTCAGACACTAAATAATGGCAGAAACAAATGTCCTGTTATAACCATAACAATGAATGAGAGGTACAAATGTTATGAGATCCTAAAATAGTAAATTTGACCCAGTTGAAAAGATTAAGTAAGGCGTGCCTAAGGAAATGACAACTGAGATGATGTAATTTGAATAACGACTTCAAGTTTACTGGATAAAAAGGGTGGGAAAGAGAGTTTCTGGCAGAGTAACCTTTATTAGAAGGGAATAAGGCAAGAACAAATAATTGAGAGGAGTCAAGGTTGCTAGAGTAGAAAAAGAGAGGAATGATATAGAGAAAGATAAATTTAGAAAGTTAGGTAGTGGCCAAGCCTTGGATGGCCTCCTAGGCCAGGGTTTCCAAATGTCTTACTCTCAGGAACTTTCTACAATCTTAAAAGTTATTGAGAACGCCAAAAAGCTTTTGCTTACAAATGCATTATGTCTAGTAATACTTACTATTTTTATAAATTAAACCTGAAAATTTTTGAAGTATTTATTACTTCATTTAAAATAACAAAATAAGTTTATTACATGTTAAGATGAATAACAGGATTTTTTTAAAAAAAAAAAAAAACTATGTGTCTCAAAACAAAAAAGAATTAGTGAGGAGTGATATGTTGTTTTATGCTTTTGCAAATCCCTCTAATATTTGCCCTAATAGAGGACAACTAGATTCTAACATCTGCTTCTGTGTTTGTTCTGTTCCAATAGCACAGGTCAGGTTGCTATGGAAAACTCCAGTGCATTGAGAATGAATAAGAGTGAAAATGTGGTAGTATTAAGAAAATCATTTCTGTCTTGTGGACCCCTCGAATAAATCCCCAAATGACACTTCAAGAATAGCTGTTTCACATCATGCTAGCAGATTTATGTCCTATGCCATGTGGAGAAAGAATTACAAGGACATAAGAGATGTAGGTAGATGAATACAGTAGCACTTTATAATATATTAGTGAGACTGGTAGCTTAGAGTAGGGTATTTCACACTTATAAGAAAGATAAATGATTAAGGTACTAGTTAGGAGATTTCATGGACAACAAACACTTCATGATGGGTCTGATGTGGGGGAAAAAAAAGAAATAGTTGAAAATGGGAGTTCTAGTTTTCTTCTTTGTATTAGTAAGTGGATAACTTGGCTCTTGACTGAAATAGGAAACAAAGAAATAGGACAGTTTGGAAGAGCATACTCATAAGTTTAGTTTGGCCAAGTTGAGACTGAAGTTTCTTTAAGACATCCCCCTGTCCCCCTGCCTCTAGCCAAAGTGGCATGTAATCAGTTGCCTGAATATGCCCATGGCAGAGTGGAGGTCTTAGCAGATATATACATGTGCCAGCCGTGTACCTATTGTGGTTAGTAAAGTTCTCAGTGTGTATAAGTTTGCTTAGGAGAAAATATAAGGAATAATTCCTTGAGGAATTCCTAAATGTAATGTTGGAGATGAGGAAGCCATATTAGTAATACAAGAAAGAGACAGGGTAGCCACCGTGATGAAGGGAAAACCAGGAGAGTACAGATGCTCCTCAAGTTATGAGGCATTATGTCCCAATAAGTCCATGGTAAGTCAAAAATGATGCAAGTCAAAAAATCATTTAATACACCTAACCTACCATGATAGCTTAGCCTAGCCTACCTCAGAACATCAAAAAACAGTGGCAACATAGCACACTGTAGAGTATCGCTTGTTTACCCTTGTGTTCACATGGCTAATTTGGAGCTGCCCAGCTTCAAGAGAGACTATCATATCACATATTGCTAGCCCAGGAAATGATCAAATTTCAAGGTATGGTTTCTACTCAATGTGTATCGAATTCACATCATCATAATCAAAAACTTGTAAGTTGAACTATCGTAAGTTGTGGACCATCTGACCAACATGCACGAAGTGTTACTAGGGCAAATATGAGAGCCACAAAATGACTAGAAAGACGATAATCCAAAAAGGAAATTCTTGAGTGCTGTTTTAAACACTGAATAGGCATTTGCCAAGAAAAAAAACAAAACAAAACAAAACAAAAAACAAGCAAGGCACGCTAGGTAGAGATACAAAATAATCAAAGGCACAAGAGGATAGAAAAGCATGGAACAGTCAGTCAATCATCTGACATTGATAGAGTAAGATATTTGGAACAGGACTAAGAAAACATGAACCTGAAAAAGGCTGAATGAAAAACACCAGATGGTAGAGGTCCTCATATGCCATACAAATGAATTTGGGCTTAATGCTATATTTTTGCAAAGCAAAGATTTTAACATTGAGTGTCAACAGGAGTCCTACCTTAAACCATTTCTTACTCTACATATTTTCTGTGAAATCTCATTCTCTCATATGGTTTAACTAAGAGCCATATGCCAATGACTCTCCAAAACGCATCTCTAATTCTGATATCCCACCTGAGATTCCATTTGGGCTTTTCTA
>NW_011888981.1:2015547-2027821 GCF_000151845.1 Pteropus vampyrus
GATGCTCCTCAAGTTATGAGGCATTATGTCCCAATAAGTCCATGGTAAGTCAAAAATGATGCAAGTCAAAAAATCATTTAATACACCTAACCTACCATGATAGCTTAGCCTAGCCTACCTCAGAACATCAAAAAACAGTGGCAACATAGCACACTGTAGAGTATCGCTTGCTTACCCTTGTGTTCACATGGCTAATTTGGAGCTGCCCAGCTTCAAGAGAGACTATCATATCACATATTGCTAGCCCAGGAAATGATCAAATTTCAAGGTATGGTTTCTACTCAATGTGTATCGAATTCACATCATCATAATCAAAAACTTGTAAGTTGAACTATCGTAAGTTGTGGACCATCTGACCAACATGCGCGAAGTGTTACTGGGGCAAATATGAGAGCCACAAAATGACTAGAAAGACGATAATCCAAAAAGGAAATTCTTGAGTGCTGTTTTAAACACTGAATAGGCATTTGCCAAGAAAAAAAACAAAACAAAACAAAACAAAAAACAAGCAAGGCACGCTAGGTAGAGATACAAAATAATCAAAGGCACAAGAGGATAGAAAAGCATGGAACAGTCAGTCAATCATCTGACATTGATAGAGTAAGATATTTGGAACAGGACTAAGAAAACATGAACCTGAAAAAGGCTGAATGAAAAACACCAGATGGTAGAGGTCCTCATATGCCATACAAATGAATTTGGGCTTAATGCTATATTTTTGCAAAGCAAAGATTTTAACATTGAGTGTCAACAGGAGTCCTACCTTAAACCATTTCTTACTCTACATATTTTCTGTGAAATCTCATTCTCTCATATGGTTTAACTAAGAGCCATATGCCAATGACTCTCCAAAACGCATCTCTAATTCTGATATCCCACCTGAGATTCCATTTGGGCTTTTCTACTTGTCTGTCTCATATACCTTCAACTCAGAATGCTAAAACTGTGGCATTAGAAAAAATTTGAAAGGTCTTCCCTTTCTATGTCCACATTTTACAGATGAGGAAAAAAAGAAACAGGGATATTTATTATTCTCCCCAGTTTGTCTTCCTCCTCAGTGTGAAACGAGAATAGAACCCAAATGCCCTGACTCACATTTCTTCTTTCTTCCATTATTTAATGTGATATATGCATTGACTCCAATGCATTGACTCCAATGCATATATTGGAGTGCTACAGGAAATGCACTGAGCTAGGGTCCTTAGGAAATACAAAGATGTGTAAGACTTTTCAAGCAGCTTATTAATCAAGTACAGAGAATAAATATGTACTGTAACACGAGGCAAAATATAAATGTTCCATGAGAGCTATAAAGAAAAAGCTATAAGGGATTTAAATGAGGACCAGTTTGTATGTTATTTTGTTTTTATTTTTTAATATGTGATATGCATTTGCATATTTGTTATATGAATTTAACTATACTTCATTTACTTTTACATATCAAACATACAGTTGGCATGTATATGTTTTCTACTCAAAAGAAAGCCATCAATTAACTTTAGGATCATAGCTGGGGCTTTGTTTTCTTCCCTCAAAGGGGCACAAAGTCATTAATTTCCCTGAGTCTGGGAGAATACTGGGATGGAGATGGATACAGAGAGGTAGGAAAGCAGTTTGAGCCTGGAATGGTTGGTGTGTGCAGAAACTGCACAGCAGATCATGAGACAAGCTTTCAGGACTGCTTCTAAGGGGGCTACAACACTTCAGTGTAGCCTTAGATTCTGAAAACAACCTGTTTGTTTATTTAAACTGCAGTAGCCACAAGCAAGATTTGGTCTTGGAATTGCAGCCTCCACAAGAGTTCTGTCTGTCTTTTCTTAAGCTTCTCCAGCTTCAGAACTCATTAGGGAAGCAGAAAGAAATGTAGAGCTGAGTAAAGTGAAATGCATATCACTAGGAACCTTTTCGACTGAAGTTGGTAGAGAGAATACCTATCAGGAAAGATGTTACTGCATGAGATCCCCAAAGTCCTCTTATGAACTGTGAACAATAACTAGAGTTCAGCAAGATCCACTGAGAATCTAAATTTTAATAGGAGTCTGATTGGCATTTTCCTAGGTTATACCTTCTGGCTCAGAAAAGAAGGAAAATTATGACAGTGAAAAAGCAACATCTACTCTCCCCGGGTCCTCTGTAGCTTTTGTATCTGCAAAATTCAAAGTGCCAACAAACGATCAGAGAGGTTCATTTCCAGGGCAGGAAGAAAGCTAGCGGGGAAATGCCTCAAAACATAGTGAACAGTGGAAAATAAACTTCAGAGAGGAAACTACAGGCAAAAGCTCTGAATAATTATCCCTCATGACATCATTATATAAAATATATTTATTTGAAAACACCACAAAATATGGGTAAAATTCTAAGAAGCAGCATGGTATATGGCAGGAATTTCAAAGCCCCTGAATAATTTGTTAAAAATGCAGCTCCTAATTCATATCCAAATCCAGATATGGGGTGGGGCCTGGGATTGTGCATTTTTAACAAGCTTCCAGGTGATAATGCAAGTCCTGTAGGCCCACGGACTACACAATGAATAGCAAGGAGAAAGAAAGTTCATCGAATTAGAGGTCAGAGAATTGGGTCACATTCTTCTCTCCTCAGCCTCCACCATAGAGACACACGCACATGTGCATGCATGCATGCATGTGTGTGCACACACCCACAGTATACACAAACTTCACATTTTTTAATAACTTTTTCTCTTTTTTTAATTTTTAATTAATTAATTTTATTTTTTAATGAATTATTTTTTTATCCGAAGAAATGATTTAATTTTATTTTCCCCCATCTACCTCCCTCCTCTCTCTTACCGTCTGATAACCACTAGTCCATTGTCAATGTCCCTGAGTCTCTGTTTGTTTGTCCTGTTCATTTGTTGCTTTTAGGTTTACATCTCACATATATGTCATATCATGTTATTTTCAACTTTTTTCTGTCTGGCTTATTTCACTTAGCATGATTATCTCGAGGTCCATCCATGTTGCTGTAAATGACAGCATTTCATCTAGTCTTATGAATGAGTAATATTCCATTGTATATATGTACCACAGTTTCTTTAGCCAATCAGCTACCGTAGGACATTTCGGTTGCTTCCATGTCCTGGCCACTGTGAATAATGCTGCTATGAACATTGGTGTGCAAATATCTTTTCAGATATGGATTTTCAAGTCTTTGGGGTAAATATCCAGTACAGGGATTGCCAGATCACATGGTAGATCAATTCTTAGTTTTTTGAGGAACCTCCATACTGTTTTCCACAGTGGCTGTACCAATTTACAGTCCCGCCAGCAGTGATGAGGGTTCCTATTTCTCCGCATCCTCTCCAACATTTGTTATTACTTGTCCTATTGATTACAGCTATTCTAAAAGGTGTGAGATGATATCTCATTGTACTTCCGATTTGCATTTCCCTAATAGCTAGCAATGATGAGCATCTTTTCATATATTTGTTGGCCATTTGTATGTCCTCTGAGGAGAAGTGTCTGTTCAGGTCCTCTGCCCATTTTTTGATTGGATCGTTTGCTTTTTTGTTGTTATTGAGTTATATAAGTTCTTTGTATATTTTGGATATTAGGCCCTTATCGGAAGCATTGCTTGCAAATATATTTTTCCATTTGGATAGTTGTCTCTTTGCCTTGTTGATGGTTTCTTTTGCTGAGCAGAAGCTTTTTAGTTTGATGTAGTCCCATTCATTTATTTTTGCTTTTACTTCCCTTGCCTTTGAGGTCAAATTCATAAAATCCTCTTTAAGCTCAAGGTCCTTGAGTTTCATTCCTATGTTTTCTTCTATGCATTTTATTGTTTCAGGTCTTATATTCAGGTCCTTAATACATTTTGAGTTAATTTTGGTGTATGGTGATAGACAACAGTCTAGTTTCATTCTTTTGCAGATGGCTTTCCAATTTTCCCAGCACCATTTATTGAAGAGGCTTTCCTTTCTCCACTGCATGTTTTTGGCTTTTTTGTTGAAAATGATTTGCTCATATAAATATGGGTTTAGTCTGGACTCTTGATTCTGTTCCACTGGTCCGTGTGTCTGTTTTGCTGCCAATACCAGGCTGTTTTGATTACTGTCACTTTGTAGTATAATTTGAAGTTGGGCAGAGTGATGCCTCCAACCTCATTTGTTTTTCTCAGGATGGATTTGGCAATTTGGGGTCTTCTGTGCTTCAATACAATCTGATGATTTTTGTTCAATTTCCTTAAAAAATATCAATAGGATTTTTATGGGGATTGCATTAAATCTGTATAATGCTTTAGGTAATATGGTTATTTGAACTTCCAATCCAAGAACAAGGAATATCTTTCCATTTCTTTATATCTTCTTCTATTTCTTTTAACAGGGTGTTATAGTTTTCATTATATAGGTCCTTCACATAACAAACTTCATAATCTTTAGCCAGAAACCTAACCTCTCTGGGCCTTGATTCCTACAAAATGAGATGTAATCATAAGCCTAAAATAAAGTCTTATTGAGAAACAATACAAATGAAAATATGTTGAGTATAAAACAATACATAAATAAAATTTAGTTTAGTGGTATTTGAATAAACAGAAATATGAAATTATTTATCTTAAAAGAAAAATTACTGAGAGTAATAATGGCTTTTCAGAGTCTATTTTGGTTTCATTCAAGTTTGATGATTTTTTTGGTTATATTTCTTTAAAAAATGCCATTGGGATTTTGATGAGATTGCATTAAATCTACATATTACTTTAATAATGGCATATAGTTTCCAGTGTATACATTCTTCACATCCTTTGTTAAGTTTATTCCTAGGTATTTTATTCTTTTTGTTGCAATTGCCTGATTGCTAGGGATGGAACTTCCAATACTATGTTGAATAACAGTGGGGAGAGTGAGCATCTTCCTTTTCCTGATCTTAAAGGAAAAGCTTTCAGTTTTTCACCATTGAGTATGATATTAGCTAAGAGTTTATCAATATGGCCTTTATTATGTTGAGTACTTTCCTTCTACCCATTTTACTGAGTGTTTTAATCGTAAATGGATGTTGTATCTTGTCAAATGCCTTTTTCTATATCTATTGATATGACCATATTATTTTTATCCTTTATTTTGTTAGTGTGGTGTATCACATTGGTCGATTTGCATATGTTGAAACATCCTTGAGCCCCTGGAATGAACCCCACCTGATGGTGATGCATTGCTTTTTAATGTATCATTGTATTCAGTTTGCTAGCGTTTTAGGATTTTTGTTTCTGTATTCATCAGAGAAATTGGTTTCCATCACTGGAGACCACAGCTCTCAGTATCTACAGAAGTTGTTCTCAAACCTTGCTGCCTGTTAAAACCACCCAAAAAACTTTAAAAAATTACCACGGCCTGGGCATGTCCCATTATGCAATTCTGTTGCAAAATGTAGACAGTATTGAAAAACATTGGACCCTTAAGAGGCATGCTCATTGAGCAGAACTGGCTGGGAAAGTCAGGGAAAGCTGAATGGTGGCTGCAGAAAAGGAAAAGGAGATCTGGAGGGGTGTCTGTGTCAGTGTGTACCTGCCCACCGAAGGAAAACCGATTTCTCTACTGAAGTTATTCAAAGAAAATAGGAGCAGCTGGTGAAGATAATAATCCTCACCCTGCTGGTTTGTGAGGATCAAATAAGATCATGTTTGTGAATGCAGTTGAAAGTCTGTTTTAGTGTTATAAAAATATGTAGTGTTGTTATTACTAGATTCATCAAACAACTCTTGTACTCAGAAGAGAGTGAGATGTAACTGTTAAAGAAGATTCCTTTAAAGCAGCTGCCTTCAGAATTCACCTCCTAACATAATATCTTGCAAACTAACAAAATTTTACAGAGGAATCTGCACAGTATGAGCTAAGTAGAAGCTCTGATTATTGTCTGCATTTTATTGTTGTTGTTCTTGTTCTTGACCTTAAAGATTGCTGTAAGCTTTACTGACTGGAGTACTCTTGAAATATCAGTTTTGAAACAAAAACAAGTTTTCGACTGTCTCTTAAAAATAATAAAAACTTTAAGTGACTTGTAAACAAAAATAAAGAAAAAATAGAGACAAGCAGATGTGTCACATGGATGAATTTACATAACAAGCAAGTGTTGAAATAAAAATCCAATAGAAGAGACAGCACATTCAAAGGAAAGATGTAATTAGGAGGTGAAGCAGCATTCTCTGGCAAAAAGATCATAGCCTTTTGCCCATGGCTATCTAGGAAAACATGGCAGGCCTTTATCCATGAAATGATCTTGGATGAAAAGTCTCCCATGGGTGTCAGGGACTCTGAAGTATGGAAAATGTAATAGTGTTGAAAAACAAACCAACTAGAAGGGTAAATCTCACTGGGAAAAAGCAAAAATTATCAAAAATGTAAAAATATGTAAATATATGTTTCTAAAACTCTGTATGTGTTGCTTTCTGGTTTGTGGAATTCAAGGATATGTATCTGGTAGTGCAGAATAAATTGTGAAGCATTTGCATTTATTGAGTGCTCACTATATGCTAAGCTTATAGTGTTTAGCTCTTTATATTAACTCTTTGGATTCTCCTAACTCATTAAGGTAGGTATTATTATTATTACCTTCATTTTACAGATGAGGAAATTTAGGCAAAACCAAACATTTGTTCAACAGATGGCATACGCCAGGATTTGAAACTAGGTAGCTTAGTCCAAGAGACAATAATTTAATCACTGCATTATAATAATTCTCTAACTTGATGGGATGTTCCTAGTGGAACCTATATTAACTAGTGGAATAGAAAGTCTTTCCATTTTAATATTTGTAGGCTTGAAAGGACTTAGTCTTATTAATGAAGTTGAACTTGACATGCTATCAGCAGATGGTATTCTTTGTTACAAATAATAGCATGGTCTTTTGTTTCCTGCTTCTAGTTTAATCTCTACCACCCATAAATATAGTACCTTTTCTAGTACATTTAATTTTCACATATCTATTTGCCCTCATCAAACTACAAACTATTAGACTATCAAACTATGAATCCCATTGTTTTAAGAACTATATTGTTACTCTTTGCAGCACTAGTGTCTGACACAATATAAGTTTGCAGAATAATTAGTACTGAATGGGTCATTTAGAAGTAGCTATCTATCTAAGTGAAGTTAAAGAAATTATGCATAGAGAGAGGTCAAGAGCAGAGATTTAGATTTGAGCATTAACCCAAAACTTTGGTTCCTTTCTAATTTGTCTTTATATTTTCTTCTCCTGAGGAAGAAAATATAAAGACAAATTAGAAAGGAACCAAAGTCGGGCTGTACATTTGCATAGTTTGGCCGGCTTGTTTATAATACCCTCAGTATTTGTTTAGAAGGAAATATTCTAAACAATTTTTTAATAAAAACATATCATATATCTTTAATATGAAAAATGAAGAAAGAAGAAAGGAAAGGAGGCCAAATAAAAGAGAAAGAGACTAATGGTCCATTTATGTATTTATCAATATTTTTTGAGAATTATTGTGTTTCAGCTGTTTCCTTAGATTGTGAATAGAACAATCATTAAGTTAGAAAGATATAAGATATCCCCATTCTCAGGTATCTTCCGTACAAATGAGGAGAAGAAAATAAAAAGACAAAACAAAGAAATTCAGGCAGTGGTTAGTGCTACAAAGCCAAGTAAACAGAGTGGCGTGAAGGTAATACAATAAATCAAAGAGGAGGAAGGCCACTTAGAGTGTTAAAGGACAGCCTACTAAGAAAGTGATATTGAGCAGAGACTTGTATGGCAAGAAGAAAATAGCCAGGTGGAAATATGGGGCAGAGCATTCTAGGCAGAAGGAATGTCAAGGACAAAGGTCCTGAGGCAGAAACAAGCATGACATCTTTGAAGAACAGGAATGGCCACTGCAACTGAACACAGAACACAGAGAAGACAATTCAGCGCAATCCCAGCAGAGGGCTACTGGAAATCGAAGAAGGTGAGTCTTCAATTGCTGATAAGGTTAACACTGGGGTGGAGCTAAGGTTCCTAGTTGAGCAACTAAGATTTCACTGGTGTCTTTAAAAAGAGTATGATTTTAGTAAAATAGTTGGAATAGGTGAGCTTCTGGTTCCAGGGATCCAAATAAATGAGTCCAGTGATGAGAAAATGAAGACATCCAAGAATTTTAGTAGATAAGGAAAGAAGAGAAACTGCAGTGAAATGAAATGCAAGCAAAAGAGAAAATCATTGGTGAAGATCTCAAAGGATTTAGATATGATTCAAGATATGAAGAAGAGAAATTATATTTGGAAGGAGAGAAGCTTTTGCTGAGAATCTGTATAAAGAAAGAGAGGAGTGATAAAAACATAATAACTGGAAAATCTGAGGTGAAAGGAAGGAAATTAGAGGTTGCTCATGACATCTAGTCTCTATCTCTTTAAAGTAGAGAATAAAGTCATTTGTTAAGAATGAAATCACCAAAAACAGACTTGGCCATTGGAGGAGAATGGCAAATACAGGTAATACAGACAAGGAACAGTAGTAGTGCCTCACGGGTTATAAGCTCATTGTAACCAGAACTGATATCTTATTCATTCCTGCATCTCTCGCTCTACATAGAAATGTCTTTCACAGAAAAGCTTCTTAGTTCTCATTGACTAAAAAAATGAGTGTTTTGAGTTTATAGGGGAAGAACTGGGGCTCTTAATTTGGCAAGTCTGACTATATCGTTTTCTGCCTGCAGGATCAAGTCTAAAATCCTTAGCACAGAACACAGTGCCTTTCATGATCTGGCCACACCTAACTTTCTAACCTTCCTTCCTGCATCTTCTCCCACAAGTCCATACTTCCAGCCCAACAAAACTGCTCTCTAGTCTTGTAACAGGCCAGGCTTGAAATGTTTAAGTCTTTTTACATGCTCTTCATCCCATCCGGAATGCCACATTCCATCATAAATGCCTACTAAACCCCAACTCACCTTCTAAGTTTCAGAATAAATATCTCTACTTCTTTGAAACTACTATTCTTATCACAGATTATTCTCTGACTTTTCTAGTTTCCTTTAGTAATTTATACATACCTTTTTCATAGTATTTACCAAATTTTATTTTCATTACTTGTTTGAATGTCCAAGTAGCTCAGGATGAGGGACCATGTTACATTCAACTTTAAACATTCAGGCCCTCTCACTATAATGCCTGGAGTCTATTAGGCCCTCGATATGCTTTTACTACATAAATGAATGATGAGCACATCTAATACGCTGCCTTTTTCCAATGCTATTTTATTGAGCAAGGTTGTAGTAACTGATAGACTACAACCTTGCTCAATAAAATAGCATTGGAAAAAGGCAGCGTAACTTTAAGTATATTTTAAATACATTAGGACAAGTCTACATTGTATGCTAAAATGAATAATGTTAGCTTTAGAGACCAAACCTAAGAGGAATCAAAATATAATTTCAGTGAAAAAATATGTAAAACATACTTAAACTCTTGTCCGGACGTTAAGTCAATCACCTTCAAAAGAGACAGAGGGACGACTGACATCAGCAAAATGGCAGAATAGGCAATTACAAACTCCTGCTGCTCCACAGAAACAAAAACAAGCAGAAATTGTCAGAACCAACTTTGTCAGAACTCTGGAAAATAGGAAAAATTTGTAGTAACCAAGGAAAATGCTGATTTAAGAAAAAAATAAGTTGAAAACAGCAGGAAAGTTCTCTGGTATTTTTATTTGCTCTTGCCTCACGCCCTCCCTGGCTACACGATGGTATTGAAGATGGCAGCCTGCATTCTCCGCGTGGGACCCTGGTACCTTGTTCCAAAGGAAACAGAGCAGCACTTAATTGAGATTATTGTGTTTCTCTGTTACAACCTATCTGGGGGCTACCTAAAGGACTGATGCAAGACACTCATCTGAGTTTTAACTAACTTAGAATCACCAAGGGAGAAAAAGGCAGGTATTCCTCGAAAACATTTTAAGATGAATGGAAAATCCACAGCCACCTGGGATAAAAGACTATGGTCAAGACATGCAATATATATCCTCAAACCTGAGAGGGAAAGCTGGGGACAATGTTTCTTTGGGAAATTGGCACTCTCAAAACCACCATGTATACTCAGGAATTTAGGAAGCCATGCTCACACTCAGGGGAGAATGAATGCTTATAAAATATATAAGACCGTAAGCTTTCATCTTTGGCTGGTCTCTAGGCTTGGTGCAAGCATGAAGCGAAGGCTAGGGAGAAATTGTGAATGATCTGGCTGGGGTTAAGGAAGTGCCAAAGCAGAGGGCCAGTCTGTAAAGACTGGGATTGGTGTTTGTTTGTTTTCTTTTTTGTTGTTGTTTTTGTTTTATGTTCTAGAGAATCGTTGTCAAAAGATTTCTTGAATACAACTGAAAGAAGAGACCTCAGTGAACACACATGACAAGAAACACAGTCATTGCAAAAATAGTTTGAAATAGAAACTAAACAGATGATCGCAACCAATCAACAATCGAGAACAGCAAACCCCAAGAAAGGAGAAGAATCTTATTTCCAAATTTTCCATATCATAACATTCAATTGTCTAGGTTTCAGCAAAAACTCACAAAGCATACAAAGAAACAGGCAAGTATAATCTAGTCAATGAAAAAATAAATGAACAGAAACAATCTCTGAGGAAGTCCACACATTAGATATACTAGACAAATCAACTATCAAAAGACACCGAGGGATGCTTGTACCTATAAAAATAGGTCAATATTGCAGCATTTTTTTTCTAGATGAGAGCTTTGAATCTTTTTGATCCAGTAATAGGTTTTCAAGTTCTGCTTCATTTTAACATAAAAATCTCAACGAACACCTCAAAATAAAAGTGTTCGGGATGGATTTTACCAGCTTAACTATCTCTAAAGAATTTCTCACTAGATAACTTTTGAGAAGTAGAAACATCTTAAAGAATTACCCTCATGTATCTGCTCTGATGAATGATGACTTACAAAATGTTTCCCCAAAGTCCTGAATAAATTCAATTGTGGCAAGTTGTGCTACAAAATATTTCTGATTTGCTTACAAGGAGAAATAACTATTTTTCAAGTCCTTAGGTATGTGCTTAGGCAATGTGTTAAACACTTTACATGGCTATTTTCTTAAGAACCCTCTGAAATAAGTGTAATTATCACCTCTATTTTACTGATGATAGAAAACAGCCTTAAAGAAGTTGAACAATTAACCAAAAAGCTCAGAGATGGCTAGTGAGAGCATAGAGATTTGAACACCGGTAGCCTTACTCCAGAGCTATCCACGCTTGTCTATCCATGTGTTTTCTTATACTATAGACTACAGCTGCCCAGATAATTCAGAATATTTTTTTATCAATTTTTTAAATCAATTGTTAAGAAGGTAAAACAGTTTTCTTATATTTGACGTTTTAGCAAAACTATTTCAAGTCCATAATTTAGAGCAGTCCTCTGGATTTAACATATAATATCTAACACAATTATTATTGGACACATTCAATAATAAAGCACCATAGATGTTTGCCAACATATCTATTTTAACCTTACAAATGTGTGACTCTCTTACTACTCAGAGTTTATCATATACATATGTTCTTCACTCCTAGAATGAAAGAAAACCCCAAATGGCTACTATAGTTAATCCTTTGCCTTTGTTTAAAAAGGTAAAGAACAAACCTCTCTATTTAGAACAAACTTCTGGTATTACATGCCGTTTTGATAGGTTGGTTCAGCTGAAAATTTGAATGACCTTTCAGTAATTGACATAATAAAAGTAAAAGATATAAAAATATATAGCACATGTATATATCTGAAGTGTAGTTACTGAAAAAGTAGATGGCACAACTGAGTAATAAAAATGAGCAATTGTTATACCTAAGTGGTTTGGAAAATTCCTGAGAAGGAATTTGGTGATAATAGATCTAAGGTTTTCAGTCTGAAACTCATTGTTCTTGCTTTTCACCTTGATGATTTAAAAGTCCTAAATGAGAGGTTGGAAAAGATGATTATGGGAGAACCTGAGAAGGAAGCAGGTACAAAGAGAGAAAGACAGGAACTGCTGAGAAGAAAAACAAACATGTACTTTTCAAGTGGGAATCTAGCCCAACACAGATAGAGGAAAATCCTACTGGAGAAAGCACAGTGCACAGCAGTGAAGAACAGAGGTGGGTAATGGACAGAATGACTCACCTGATGTTTGATTTTTCTAGCAAACAGCATTTCTAAATGAAGCAGCTTTTGTTATGAGTGTCAAGAGAATACAAAGACAGTCTAAAGCCAACAAAGGAAATCCTTGATTCAAAAAGGATGGATGAAAACCCACTGATAATGAGCCCCAGAGCAATTCAACCTCA
>NW_011888981.1:2027871-2039412 GCF_000151845.1 Pteropus vampyrus
TTATCACCTCTATTTTACTGATGATAGAAAACAGCCTTAAAGAAGTTGAACAATTAACCAAAAAGCTCAGAGATGGCTAGTGAGAGCATAGAGATTTGAACACCGGTAGCCTTACTCCAGAGCTATCCACGCTTATCTATCCATGTGTTTTCTTATACTATAGACTACAGCTGCCCAGATAATTCAGAATATTTTTTTATCAATTTTTTAAATCAATTGTTAAGAAGGTAAAACAGTTTTCTTATATTTGACGTTTTAGCAAAACTATTTCAAGTCCATAATTTAGAGCAGTCCTCTGGATTTAACATATAATATCTAACACAATTATTATTGGACACATTCAATAATAAAGCACCATAGATGTTTGCCAACATATCTATTTTAACCTTACAAATGTGTGACTCTCTTACTACTCAGAGTTTATCATATACATATGTTCTTCACTCCTAGAATGAAAGAAAACCCCAAATGGCTACTATAGTTAATCCTTTGCCTTTGTTTAAAAAGGTAAAGAACAAACCTCTCTATTTAGAACAAACTTCTGGTATTACATGCCGTTTTGATAGGTTGGTTCAGCTGAAAATTTGAATGACCTTTCAGTAATTGACATAATAAAAGTAAAAGATATAAAAATATATAGCACATGTATATATCTGAAGTGTAGTTACTGAAAAAGTAGATGGCACAACTGAGTAATAAAAATGAGCAATTGTTATACCTAAGTGGTTTGGAAAATTCCTGAGAAGGAATTTGGTGATAATAGATCTAAGGTTTTCAGTCTGAAACTCATTGTTCTTGCTTTTCACCTTGATGATTTAAAAGTCCTAAATGAGAGGTTGGAAAAGATGATTGTGGGAGAACCTGAGAAGGAAGCAGGTACAAAGAGAGAAAGACAGGAACTGCTGAGAAGAAAAACAAACATGTACTTTTCAAGTGGGAATCTAGCCCAACACAGATAGAGGAAAATCCTACTGGAGAGAGCACAGTGCACAGCAGTGAAGAACAGAGGTGGGTAATGGACAGAATGACTCACCTGATGTTTGATTTTTCTAGCAAACAGCATTTCTAAATGAAGCAGCTTTTGTTATGAGTGTCAAGAGAATACAAAGACAGTCTAAAGCCAACAAAGGAAATCCTTGATTCAAAAAGGATGGATGAAAACCCACTGATAATGAGCCCCAGAGCAATTCAACCTCAAAAATATTTGGCAGCATACACTGAATTTGGCTCAGCTCCTTAGGGAATATCATGCCCTAAGACTCGTCCAGGATTTTATTATCGTTAGCAAATTCTTTTTAATTAGGATGACTTTTATTTAAAACTAAGGTCACATTTATCCTGCCTGGAAAAAAAAGTCAGTGTACCGAGGGGCTACTAGTATTCAATCGTGGTTTTTGAAGGTTTTACACACATCTAATACTCAGCTCAGCAACTTCAAAATGTGTCACATTGCTTTGGTTTTGGTCACATTGTTCTTGTTACCAAAGGACATGTGGGTAAACTTATGAATAATCACCTAGCAGATTAATCAATCCATTGCACTATAAAGAAATTAGTTTTATAGTACTGATGAGTTTTCAAACTAATTTAAGAGTTTATAATTTTGATGGTTTCAGCTGAATGTTACCTCACGCTTTCATAATTTACAAAATAACGAAGGTTTTCAGATTTTGAGAAATGCAAAATGTGTAAATTCAAGTCACATCCTTCCCCTTTCTGTCTTTTTGTCCATAAATCTTGAGTTAAAAATTGCTTATTTTTGTGCAGGATGTTTGAAGGGGTGTGTAGGAGAACAAATCACAAAAGAAAGAACACTTCCATAGGGATGTGTACTCTGTAATACGAGCAGAGCAAGAGTTCCACAGTTTGTGCTAGGACTGCCTACGTTGTCATATTTAATTCCATTGTAAAATACATATCGGTGCATTCCATAACTGCCATGCATTGGTGAAGGCAGGCACGCAAAATAGGAAGGAATGAAGGAACTGTTTCTTCACTGTCTTCTAAAAATAAAGATAAGCAATTAAGCCAACTACAGTTTTTTTTTTTTTTCTGCAGATATTAACTTTACTATTCCTTTTAGACAGTCTAAATTTGACTTCAGGAAGAACATTTTAATTTGCCCAAATCAGCCAAATTCTGTTTACTATCCTAAAATTTGGGGATATAAATTTCTATATAAGAAATTCATTTTTGGAAGGTCACCACCAGCACTCATTCTTGGTTGTCTAGACTGTGGCCATCTGAGACAAAGGGTGTTTCCCTCTCCCAGCAGGAGGATACTGCACCCAAACTCAGCTTCCCAAAGCCCCCAAAGACCCCTATGTGTCAAGCAGCTGGCTTGTCTGAAAGCTCCTGTACACAGTTAACATCTAACCCAAACTGTTCAGTGCCCAATAATGTGATACTCTTCTCACCGACAAAATTGTTTTCATGTCATAAGAAGATGCAATAGGTCCTTCCTTACCCTGGAATGCAACTGCAGTAAAGAGTTGACTCTGTGGGTCTGAGATGTTCAAACCATGCATATTCCAAAGAAAAGTCTGGCCTTTGACTGACTTCTGGAAGGCAGCCTCTAAGCCCTTGAAATGTCCTGCCTGTAAGAATATCTCTACTTAACTAGGAGCCTTGGACTACACCAGGTAGTCTATGCTAACAATGTGATTTATGGTCCAGTCATGTGGTACCAAATCAACTTGACCTCTGGAGGGGTTAGAAACTGAGTAACTAAGGTCAGCCACATGGATTTTCCATGGCTACATGATCAACCCTCAATAAATCTGGATACAAAAGGTTGAGTGAGCTTTTCTGGTTGACAGTACTCCATATGTATTGTCACACATTGCTGGAAGAATTAAACACTGTTTGTACAACTCCCTGGGGAAGGATGACTAGAAGCCCATGCTTGGTCTCTTATAAACTTTGCCTTATGCACATTTTTCCTTTGCTAATTTTAATCTAGATCCTTTCACTATAATAAACCTTAACTGTGAGTATAACTGCTTTTGTGAGTTCTTATAGCAAATCACTGAACCTGAGGGTGGTCTTGGGAACTGACTACACTAATCCACATTGCATGTCCAGCAGTTTGCCAGCCCCATGTTCATGAGGACAGTGAGAAGACTGGGGGATCTATATCTTCTTACCTTTACAACTTTTAGCTCAGAATTTCCCCAGTGTAATCTATTCCTTACATCATTCCAAATGGTGGAATTCATTGACAGCAGGTGCAAAATCATGAGTTCTTATTCCTTACATCAGACATTGTTAAGATACTTTTGAAAAAAGAGGAAAGAAATTTTATGCTTTTCCTATTTCATTATTTTGAAATTTTTAATTTAAAATTTTGAACCTGCAACAAAATTCACTTTGATTTCTTATAGAATTCCAGTACCACAGAGTTATATAAAAAATCCTTTATTTGTTACCTAGTACAAAATTCTCATTGTTATCTAGTGTTGATTAAAAATGCACAAAAGGCCAGTTAAACAGAAATAATTCAGAAAAGAAAGCTATAGAGTATTATCAAAGCTATAATAGTAAAAAAAAAAAAAGGGGCATGTTAAACCTAAAGTTTCTTACATGTTTATTCCAATAATTTAGGATTCCTATGAAGCTTTTAACTATACCATTGTCAGATTCCAAGAAGCTATCATTGTCCATATATAGGTTTTCTATAAAAGGTCACCATTACAAAACAGATAAATCTCAACTCTCAGATATGTTATACTGATTCTCATACTTTCAATGTACAGTACAATTAATGTTATAACCTATGAAGAACCTTGACTACCTACCTACCTGTGTCAGCATGCCAAATATGATGCATAGATCTATTTTTCAGGAGTGAAATGGGCAATCGCAACCGGCATAGGCCAGGGCCAAATTATGAATTCTGTGAAATTTGTCTCTCCCTCCAATCTTATATCTTTCCTTGGTCCCAGCAACTTACTACCCAACAAGTACTTCACTTTCCCAGTCTTTCATGTATCTGTTCACATACCTGTGAACTGCATGCACACCGAACTCACTGATCTCCAGGTATGAGTGGCTGCCATGTCTAACGTAGAGCTTTCATATTGGAGGTGCTGAGTGATAATCAAAGGAACAACTTGATTGTCTTATTCCCATACACACACACACACACACACACAGATTCCTTTTACAACTCAAGAGTCAAGTTTTTAATCAAATAACTACTTACCCCCTTGTCCAGTTTTGACTTTTCAAGGCAGAATAAATAAATTGGGTTTTCTATGAGGATTCAATCTCTTTATATCTTAAGTATCAAAATAATCACATAATTTTCATGTCAATTTTCTTTAAAAAAAAATAATAATGAGTACTGTTGCTTTTGCCACAGTTTGGAAAGGGGTATTTACTTAGTGAATGTGAGTACAATAGGCAGCTGAGGTAATTTGCACCTAACAGAATAAAACCTATTTTTCTTTTATTGCAAGAATTGCTGTTGATGTTTTAAATAAATTTTTCCAGAAGAAATCTCTTATTCTTGTGATACCTTTTTTTTTTTTTTTTACCTTTGTGGCACTAACCACATTTTATTCTATACTAAAATTATTCATAATAGTTTATCTCTTTAAATGAATTGTAAATTCCTTGAGGGTAATGGCCTCATTTCTACATGATCCTAAAACAGTTATAACAATACTCATAAGATGGTAGTTGCTCAATAACTACTGGTTAAACATACAAGTAAATAAGTGGTTCCTATGGGAATCCTGCTCGCCATTTGTGTGTGTGTGTGTGTGTGTGTGCGCGCGTGTTCGTTTTTCCCTGTATAAAAGCTTAGGTTGTGTATAACTAAGAATTAAAGCTAAGCTATGGGATATGAATAAGTTCTACCTTATGGTTTTTGTAGGTAAAGCCAACTGTTATCTCAACTACTCACTACACCAAGTAAGCAGTTACCACCTGCAGCTACAACCAAGATGGCCCTGTGCAAACTCCAACTGCCATCTCCCCTTTAGTCACCTTGTAATCACCCTGCATTCCTGTCTGATGCCCGAATTTCTGGACCATAGCTCACCATCTGGACTTCCTTCCTTCTCCAAGGGCATTGTCTGCACTGGGCTACCGCTCAGTTGTTAATTAGTGACAGACTAGAGAAAAATGTCCTACCGATGATCATTAAAAATTTTTTCCAACAGCAATATCACCAAACATTCTTCGTTCCAAACTTTATCCTAATTCTCAGTTTAACAATGTTATGTGTACATTGAGAATAAATTTTGTTAGAGGTTTGCCCAGAGAAATAATCCTTCTCTAAATTTTTGTGAATTACAGTTTCAAAAAGGAAACATTGGAAGAGAAACAGAATCATTGAATGGTTAAGGTCTGGCCTGGAATGTTCCAGACTTGCCAGCAGGGCCCAGCCCACTGCCTGTGACTTTCCACACATCAGCAAGTTCCCCTCATAAAAGGTTTACGGCTCAAGCCAGGCTGCTACAGACAGAGTTAAACCAACACAGTACAAAGAAGTGGGGGGAAAACAGTGTGATACCAATTAAAACAAATTGGTAATGAAAGCAACAGCTGGATATCAACATGTTCTGCTCCGTTAATGGCATGTTAACGGGTAAATTTTAGAGAAACTGGTGCTGTGTGAAGGAAAAGAGAGACCAGCACCCTAATGGGTCCAAACAGACATGTACCTCGCCAGAGAGGCACTCCTGCCCACTCACTTGGGAAGGCCACCTGCGTAGATGAAAACCCATGCAAGAAACTGTTCCATCTTCTAAAGCCTCCATGCAAACTGTCACCGCAGGGAATAGCATCCTTTTCACCTCAGTACAGAGCTTTGACAAATAATGTTATGACAGAGGACAGCCAGTGCAGCCTGAAAAGCACTGGGAAGTCAGATGACCTGGGTTCTGAGTCCATTGCTGTCATTACAACCTTTGCTCCCAAACGCCTCATCTGTACAGAAATGAAACAGTTGAGAAGTAAAAGACATGACGGTGGGAAAAAGAGAAAAAACATGCCACTAGCTACCACTGCAGGTCCCCAACTGAAGGAAGGAAGATGTGTAAACTCGGAACTAAGAAAGAAATTTTTATTACTCTAGAGGATACATTTTAATTACTGATCTTGTGACCAGCGGTGACCCAGAGCTTTTTTTTTTTTTTTTTTTTTTTTAAATCTACTACTGTGGGAAAACTAAAGGAACCATGGAAACTTCTTACATTTTTATTCAGTGTCAGGAATGACAAACTCCTAGGAGGGAGTTTGGAGTTAGAGAGGAGAAAAACATTATGTTGCTCTAGAAATTACTACACTCTTTAAAAATATTTCGTTATACTTTCCTAAGCCTAGGAGTGGAAAATGGCTAGGGGTTTAAGATATATTACTGTTGGGGCAGACATGGAGCATGGTTCCAAACCAGCTCCTTGTCTTAGAGGGAGAACAGGTGGGGAAGGAAAGGCGGATCAGGAGCAATCTCAGCTCTCAGCTCTTATTCACACAGCCCCAGGCCAGGCCAGGGGCTTTGAAGCTCTCCAAGGGTGGAATTCCTTTCTCAGCCTCCACCCTGAGGCTCTGATAAAGCATCCAGCTTGTCTAGTGCTTCCTTAAAAGCCAAGGGCCTTTCAGGTCTCTCTCTGATTCCTTCTTCCTCTCCTTCTCTCCCCCTGTCTTTGCAGAGTTGTACTGACGTCTGTGAGATGTCAAGCATAAAACGGACCACACAATCATTTCCCCAGCCAGAAACATGTTCTTAGAGACCCATATAGTCATGCATCAGGGATTACAACAATTGCAGGTTTACAGAATAAAAAGAAAACTAAGCACAAATAAACAGTGCACCAGTTTGGTGGAGGGGGACAAGGGATCTAAGCAGCAGACCAACATTTGCAGGTTTCCTTGATCTTCCAGGAAGTGAGAAATGAACATATTTGCATGCAAAAAATGGAGAACATTTATTTGCAGAAAGCGAAACAGGTGTACACGTGTACATATATTCTAGTCAACTTTAACCATAGTTTGTAATAGAAGTCCAAAGGCATAATTTACTCTCACAACTGTTCATCTTCTCCCACATGGGTGATTCCATAATTAAATAATTGATGATTACCAAAAATACAATTACAGTAATTTTAATAATTCACTGAGATTATAAAACTCCATAATATCAAGAGACAAGTTCCCTGAACAATAAGCCTGCTGCTATTCTCGGAATCGAAACTGGAGCCAAGTGGCAGAAATCTTTAACCTTGATTCCAGATTTTCTTCAGAACAGGGCATTCTACTGACTGAGTGTTCTTACAGAACCAACAACTCTCCAAAGTGGGAATAAAAAACTACATTTATTATCCACTATTATATGCATATACCATCCATTATTTACTTCTCACAGCAGCCCTATGAGGTAGTCGGTATTATTCCCATTATACAGAAGAGAATATTAGCACTCAGAGAAGTTATGTCATGCTCAGTGATGGCAAAGCTAGAATCAGAAAACTGGCTCCTGAATGCCATTACAGAGGAATTAACTGCACCTGTCATTGCCTCCCCCATCACCAGAATTAATACGTCAAAGCAGCATTCAACTCAGTGAAGGAGCTCGTGAAATTGTTAGTGGCTCTAGGGTTTTCATCCCTGAGCCTTTTGTCACCACGGTATTTCTCCTTTCTCATCAAGGTACAATGCCATTATCATTGGGTGATGCTCAAAGTAGGAATCCTTAAAGGTGGTCCAGGCACTGCTAGTTTCATGGGTGTGCAACCTGTGCAGCTTTGCAGGGGTCCACATTCAAAAGGTCCTGTGTTTCATTTAATGCTCTGCTGTCACGGTGTTGAAACTCTTAACAATTTATCTTTGAACTTGTGTGTTGTAAATAAAGTCAAATGGGACAATGAAACATGGAAAAGAGATAAATGCAATATGAAAATATGCAAGTCTGCCCTGCTCCTTGACATCTTATTTGCATATAACATTGGAGATGACCCATGAGCACATAATACCAGTGAATTCAGGATGCGTGGGAGTTCAGCCAGACTCAAAGCAAGTATAAAGTGAGCATATTATATCTACAACAAAGTAAGCTGGGGTACTGATAGCCCCAAGAGGCTATGTTTTTTGTTCTAAAGGTAGAACAAAAATTTTCTTCAAACTAAGAAAGAAGATAATGATGTTCTAAGAGAAATAATGACCAAGGAAACCTATCATATCCTTTCTTATCTTTCAGTCTTTCTTATTCAACAAGCTAATGGTAGACAATGTTGGTAGATGTTTCATGAGTCAAGAAGTGAAATAAAAACAGGCGAGTTACTTTTCTGGATCTGTTTCCTCTCATGAAAATATATGCATGCCCTGAGAAATATGAATCATGTAATTTTGGTGATACCACTGAACGCTTTCATATTTTTTTTTAATTGGCACTGTACAATAGGGAGATAAATGGTAAAATTCATGCTCATTATTTAAAAATTAATTTTTCATACTTAGAATAACACTGAATAGTAAATAAAAGACACTATGACAAGTCAAGAGATAGACCACCAAAGAAAAGAAAATGCTTTTTATTTTAGTGCCTGTAATGGCATTTTTTCCTGCTTTTCTAGCAGGGGCCTTCTTTTTTGTTTAGAACTGGGCCCAGCAAATTAAGTAATTGGCCCAGGCCTAGGCAAACAAGCATTTTGCAGTCTTCACTATGCAACCTCAGGTTCTGCACCAGCTTGACATCCTGTGGCCTGGGTGTAGCCACAAAATCTTGAGATCAACATAGTGCATAATAACAGAGAACTCAGAAAAGGACATTTAACGTCATGGCCTGAAGCACACAGGGTTTCCATTCTGTTTCTAGAGCAAAAATACTTTATTTTGCTGCTACCTGTGAAAATAGGATATTAATCCAGGGAATAGCTTACAGCTGAAATATTTGAATTACATACATTTGCCCTATGGCTTCAAGGTATAGGTATTAAAACTTGCCTTGGACATTGGGTTTGAGCTACACAGTTTAATGACATTGTGACAGGGAGAGTTGTAACTGGTCTTCGGAACTGACATATTTTCTACAAGACAAATGGGGAGAGTATACTCTAATGATTAATAGCATAAACCCAATAAATAGAGCCAAGTTCATCTATTTATTGCTAATTTAAGGAAATATCTATTGTCTTAGTTTCCCCAACTGTAAAATAAAGAGCCCTACCTATGAAGAAAATTACATAAGATATCAAGGGCAAAAGACCCAGGATAGTGCCAAAAAAGAAAAAAAGAAAAGAAAAAAGAAAGAAAAAATAAGAAAAAATATATATAGTGTCATGCCTCTTATCTGAAAGGAAATTCCTTCTGAAGAGCTTACTCTTCTATCTCCTTGAAGCCAAGTAAAGCTTGGCCTGACTCTTTCCTTGCAAATACTTCTCCTTCTCCCCATCTTTTAATTTTTGTTATCCAGTCCGTCTCTTAGGCATTGAGCAGTCTTTCCATATTTCTCAAGGCATACTTAGCGCCCTCCCTTCAACTATAACTTTGAAAAGACAAAGTATCTAAATCACTCTTAGTTCATCACCCTTCTTCCACTCTAAAGCAGGGGCCACTATTCTGCTCATCCTAAAATCTCAATTAATATGTGTGGAATAAAGGAATGACCTACTCCTCAAGAGTACAAGATAACCTAGACAGTATTAGGTGTAAAAAGACTAGGAGGCTCTCCCACTCTAGAGAAAGGTCAAATAGAAAACACAAGGGCTCTCCTACAGCAGGTCTCCTCCTGCGTCCACCATGGACTACTTATGTCATTATCACAGTTGTATTTTTTTTTTTTAAAATGGCACATCACTGACTTTGAAAAGCAAAATGAAAAGTCCTTCACATGGCATTCAAGACCCCACCCAATCTGGTTCCATTCAACCTCTCCAAGCACCATCTCCTGCTATTTTTTTAAACATATCTTATATTTAAGTCCCTTGACTTGGCACCAGTCTTCAACATATCAGATTCCCAAGCCTGTATTCATTTAAATGAACCGTTTGTTCTGCTTAGAAAGAAGTCCTCCCCGCACCTCTCTCCCTGTCTACTCAACAATCTTTTCCCTCTATCCCACTTCCTCTACACAGAGGTGCTCCTTCTCCCTGTTCCCATAGCTCTTCCATTGTTTCATATCATCCTTATCTTTATATCCCTGAATCATCACATAGTACCTGATACAATTTCCTTACTGAATGAATGAATGAATGAATGAACTATGGGTCACATCCGCTCTACAGTTTTTCACCACTGTTTGCTACTCTGTCTCACGTTGGTTCATTTTGGGTCCATCAGAGAACTATTACAAGGGGACTCTTAACATATGGATTTAAAATGATCAGCTTCTACTACATGCAAATGATCCAGCAAGTCCATGACATCTAGTAATCTATAATTGCCATTTTTTATGAGATTTAAATTTTAATTATTTGGTGAGGCTGCTCTATAGGAAAATGGTTAATTAACTGGTAAACAAGACTAAATGCATCCCCAGCACCCACATCTAAATGTGATTTCTGATTTTCTATTGACTGTTATATACCAAGTAACTATATTCAAGATATATGTCATTTTAAAATAAAGTAAAAACAATCAAATAAGCCTCAAACCTCTATGTCTTTATCAAAATGGCTCTCAAAAGAAGCTAGTTGCTAATATGAGGGACGGAGGCATAATACTTTGCTAAGGCTGTCATAACATTTACCACAAACTGGGTGGCTTAAACAATGAAAGTTTATTGTCTCCAATTCTAGAGACTAGAGTCTGAAATTGAGGCACCAATGGGGTTGGTTCCTCCGAGGACTGTGAGAAAAAGACCTGTTCCAGAACTCTCTCCTTGGCTTTTAGATGGCCATCTTCTCCCTGAGTCTCTTCACACAGTGCTCTTTCTGTGTGTATCTCTGAGTCCAAATTTTCCCTTTTTATGAAGATACTGATCATAAAGGATTAGCACCCACCCTAATAAGCTCATCTTAACTAATTACTTCTGCACCCAACCTATTTCCAAAAAAGGCCACATTTAAGGTCAACCTAATAAGATACAAGGAATTAGGACTTCAATATATGAATTCGGGGAAGTATCAATTCAACCCATGACAGAAGAGCACACACACACACACACACACGCACACACACATGCACATGCGCATGCACAAAGACATGCACATGCATATGCACATAGTTTTCAGTGAAATATAGAGTTAAAAATCAGTTTGAGTAGTGGTTCCAGGTATGACAAGAAGCAATTCGCCATCAGCCTCATTACAAAATAAGAAAAAGCAATCTGAAAAACTATATATTTCAGTGAATCTGAGAGCCAGAATTTATTTTAATAGCTTAATAGTCACCTAGTATGGCTGATGCATAAGGTTGTAAGTGAACAGAAGCAGATGACAGAGAGAGCTAGGCAGATCTGAAAAGGTCTGATGTGCCAGGCAAAGGATTTAAGACTTTATTCTCAGATTCCTAACTGTCCTCCTCAAGTATGCCCTCCAGGTAAGGGAGAGTGACAGGACACCTTAATAAGGTCTAGTGATACAGCCTTAGAGGACG
>NW_011888981.1:2041477-2048247 GCF_000151845.1 Pteropus vampyrus
ACAAAGCAATTAAAACAATGAAATCAAATCTGACAAGACTGAAATAAAAAGGATGACTTAAACCTAAAATCCATTATATTATCAAGAGTTCACTGGACAAAATATATCATGTAATTATCTGAAAAAATTTTTAAAAAATTTAGTCAAATTCCACATTCCTCATTTTACTTTTACTTTTCCCAGGTATTGAGGTATAATTAACAACTAACATTTTTTATAAATTTAAGATATAAATTTGTGATGTTTTGATATATATATACATTGTGAAATGATTAGCACAATGAAGCTAATTAACATATCCATCATCTCACATTGTTACTTTGTATGTGTGTAGTGAGAACACAAGATCTACTTTCTTAGCAAATATCAAGTACCGTATATACAATATTCTTATCTATAGTCATCACGCTATACATTAGATCTCCAGAACTTATTCATTCTACATAACTGAAAATCTGTATGCTTTGATCAACAGCTCTCCATTTTCTCCATCTGCCGACCCTTGACAATCACCATTCTACTCTGCTTTTTTGATTCCACGTATAAGTAGGATTATGTAGTATTTGTCTTTCTGTGTCTGACTTATTTCACCTAGCATATATCCTCCAGGTTCATCCATGTTGTCACAAAAGGCAGGATTTCTTTACTTTTTATGGCTGAATAGTATACCATTACATACATACATACATACATACATACATTTTCTTTATCTATTCAATGGACACTTTATCTGTCAGTGGACACTTGAGCTGTTTTCACATCTTGGCTATTGTGAATAATGCAGCAATGAATACTGGAGTGCAGATATCTTTTTGAGATGCTGATATCGTTTCCATTGGATATACCCAAGTGAGATTGCTGGTTCATACGGTAGCTCTATTTTTAAAATTTTTTGAGGTGCTTCCATACTATATTCCATATGGATGTATTAACTTACATTCTTATCAACAGTGTGCAAGAGTTCCTTTTCCACATCTTTGCCAACATTTATTGTATATTTTTTTCTGTCTTTTCAATAATAGCAATTCCATCATGTGTAAGGTGATGTCATTGTGGTTTTTATTTGCATTTCTCTGCTAAGTAATGATGGTAAGCACCTTTTCACATACTTATTGGCTACTTGTTTGTCTTCTGTGAATAAGTGTCCATTAGGTCCTTCAACCATTAAAAAAATTAGGTTATTTTTGTTTTTCTGTTTTGTTTTTGTGTTTGTTTTGTTATTGAATTGTTTACATTCCTTACATTTTAGATATTAACTCCTTATCAAATGTTTGAAAATATTTTTTCCCATTCCATAGGTTGTCTCTTCACTATGTTGGTTGCTTCTTTTGCTATGTAGGAGCTTTCTAGTTTGATTCAATCCCAACTTGTCTATTTTTGGTTTTGTTGCCTTACTTTTGGGCTCATGTCTAAAAACATCATTGCCCAAACCAAGGTCAAGATACTCTTTCCCTATGATTTTTTTCTAGTGGCTTTACAGTTTCGTTTCTTGTATTTAAGTCTTTAATTCATTTTGAGATGATTTTTCTATGCGTGTGAGATAAGGGTCCAATTTCATTGTCTTATACATGGATATCCAGAATTACCAACACTATTTACTGAAGACAGTATCCTATCCCATTGTGTGTTCTTTGTAACTTGTTGAAGATTAGTAGAGTATAAATGTATAGATTTATTTCTGGGCTCTCTATTGTGTTCCATTTATCTATATATCTGTTTTTATGCCAGTAACATGCTGTTTTGATTACTGTAACTTTGAAATATATTTTGAAATCAGAAATGTGATGCCTCCAGCTCTGTTTTTCTTGCTCAATATTGTTCAAGGTCTCTTGTGGTTCCATATGATAAATTAAATAAAAATCAAAATCTTCAGCATCATACAAAATATTATAAGGAAAGTCAAAAGAAAACGACAATTTTCTGAAAATTTTTCTGTAGATACAAGACTAATTTACTTAATATATACAAGAACCTATTAATTGAAATAATATCTAAAAAGATAGTTTACATAAAAGTATATTCATACAAAAAGTTGTTCAAATTTACATATGGTAAAAGAGATACAAATTATAGTCATAATACAATTTTTTACTTAGCAAAAAACTGAAAGTTCCACAACATACTTTAGAAAGACTGTATTGAGAAAGCCCTCTTAGATACAGTAGGTGTGAACATAAAAGCATAGAAACCCTATAAAAGTCAATTGGGAAATATCAGTTGAACTTCCAAATTCACCTACCCTTGGCTCCAGAAATTCTATCTGAGAAAATTTATTCAGAAATATATCTGCATCTATATAAAATATTTGCAAAGATATTAGAGGATTATATCAGAGGATCTTTTTTCAAAAGCCAAAAATTGTATCCACCCAAGTTGTCATCTGTGAGGATGTAGTTAAATATGGCAAGTAGAATACAGTAGAATATAATAGAATACTAATAGGCTTCAAAAAGGGTTGCAGAAACTGTTCTAGTTACTACTGCCATATAACACACCATTCCAAACTTAGTAAAACAATGATTATTTTTATTATGTTCACAGATCCTCTCAGTCAAGAATTCAGAAAGGGAACAGGAGGAGCCGCTTATTTCTCTTACACCCTTGACAGGGCCTCAACTGGGAAGGCTTGAAGCTTGGACGTTGACGCCACTGCTGGAGGCTGAAATACTGGGAAGGTCCACTCACGCGTAAGTATGGGGCTGAATGCTGGATTTTGGAAACTCGTCTGGAGCTGAAGCTGCAATCCCTACACTTGACACCTCCACATGATTGCTTAGGCTTTCTTACAGCACGGTCCCTGAGTTTCAAAGGCAGCAGCCTAAAAACAAAGCCAGGAGGAAATGGTATTGCCTTTTTTGTCCTACCCTCATCACTTAGTATCACTTTCTCTGTGGTCACAATCCCATTCAGATCTAAGGAGAGGGGACATCAAGTCATCTCCTAACATGAAGATTGTCAAAGTCACAAAGAAGAGCGGTGGGATGGGAAGCTATTGTTGCTGCCATTTTTTGAAAAGTACAATCTATCCCTCTATGCGAAAAGATTTACAGGATATAAAGTTAAGTTGAAAACAGGATATAGAAAGACATAGAAAAGCTACCTTTTAAGAAAACAAAAAGGAAAAATTAAGTGTGAGTAGAGAAGCTCAAAATATACACAGGAAACTAATAAAAACAGCTAAATTTTGTGGGGAAAATTTGAAGAGATTGTAGAGAAAATGGTAAATGAGACCAGGAGAAAGAGATATTTCACTTCTTTTGTTTCCTCAAATTTGAGAATGTTGACCATTTGAAAAATATTTAAAATAATAACTGATAAACACACTGACAAACACATATTTACCTTTACATGCAGACAATTCTTCCACTAGAAGAATTATGTGGATTTATGATCTTTTTAAGTTTAAAAATGTATCTATATATGTAAGCTCGCTCTAGCAACTGTCAGCAAAGAGTATATTTTCTTGGTCCAAAGAAAAATCACCTTAAATATTCTATATGCTTAGAAATAGAAAATTGACTTTTCTGCATTCATACCTTGTATGAAGGTCAGTGATATTTACCTGCAATATAAGTATTAGAATAAATTCTTTTCATTATATTTCATTACTCATAGTGAAGGTTAAAGTGTCCTAATAAGCAATATTTAGTCAGCCTTACCCTGAGCCTGGCTATTTGCTAATCATTTCAAATGCAACATATAATTCAAACTTCACAATAACATTATAAGGAAGGAACAACTATTTTGCCAATTTTACAGAAAAGTTTATAAATTCCAGTATCTGTGAAGGTCTGGTTGGCACCAAAACTTAATATCTAAAGACTCTTTTGTGACCTCACATTCTAACACCTGGAGTTAACACTCATCTGGTAAACCCTTTAACAAACCATGAAGTCATTTAGTTGTAGGTAGCTCTAAATCATACTTAAACCAACCTCTTCAATTATAGAAAAGGAAATCAAGGTCAGAGAAACAAATCATTGTGCAAACCCCACATAGCTCCTCCTAGTAGAATCTAGGTCTCCTGACTCCTAGAGCAGTGTCCTACAGAAATGGAAGGATTCATTTGTCACCTATAACCCTGCCACAACTGCCTGTGACAGGCTGTGTTCAAATCTAATCATTTTGAGGTACACTCGCAATAGAGCTCAACAGCTGAGTGGGAGACTGATCAGCATCACAAAAGGGAGAAAAAAGGCCCATTTTCTCTTGCCTATAAAAAGAGTTCTAATTATGCTAAAGCCTTTATCAAATATTATTTATAGATGATATAGGACGCTGCCAACAAACAGCCATGGAATTTGTATGGTCCCTAACCCAGGAATTCCTTTCAGTTACACAGATGAAGACTATGCCCAGGGGAGGGCACTGCCAGTGCTCCTACTGTCCCGCTGTCCGTGGACTTCAAGTAGGACATCACCAGGAGCCATTTCGACTTATGAGGCTAACTCAGAATGGGCCCATTGCTCAATTGATCCTTTGTGTGAAATGAAGAATATGCCCCAGCAAGAGCATATTAAATATCAATATTAAATATCCCTCCATACACAGAGCGGCGACTTACTGAGAGCCTTCTCTTCACCTAGGGAGGCAGAGATAAATGAGGCCCAGTCACTGACAGCTGTTAACCACCAGCCCCTGTGGATCGACTCACTCACCTCAGCAATGCCAATGTCCAATGTTAGCTACTTTATAATCTCTTGATTCTTCAAAAAAAAGTTGGGTTTTCAAATTTTTTATTTTAATCTCCAATTGTGAGCCTAATAGTCTATATACATTTTTGTTTCGATACACAAATCATTGCTGTTGCTGAGCAGGTAAAGGACAGATTTCCAAAACTTAGCTTCATGTTAAAACACTTGGTTAGAGGAACTAGTGTTCCACCGACAGCCAAAGCCAAGTTTAAGGTTGTAGTAGAAGGCATAAAAAAAAGTACAAGAGGAGTCAATGGGAACTGGAAGGTACTTTAGTGGAAATTAACTTCTGTTAGGACAATTCATGGTGCTTAAATTATTCATGTCTCCCTTGTTTTATTGCCCCACGTCAGTTTCGCCAAACCAAGTCCTTTTCAAGGATGCTGCCTTAAAAGAGCTGTGCCCAACGTGCCACTTTCCAGAGTTAAGGATCAATGCCTGGCCAAGCTGTGCAAGTAATAAAAGAGCCTGATAGTCTACATATGCTAATAAAACATCGCTTAGTAGTCCTAGTTTCCAAGACCTTACAACATCACCATGTTTTTGATTCTGTTTCCAATGGATGACATAAGGCTCAAACACAAGAGGAAAGTAGCCAGGGCTGCCCCACTGGGGCATTAGAAGCAGGCCTCTCCGTGAGCTTGTGTAACTCACAGAGTTTCTCTTGAATGTCTTTTTCTTACAATAAGCTTCATACATTTTTTTAGTATACATTATTCTGATATTACACTGAATGACATTACATATATATATGTGTGTGTGTGTGTAGTGTATATATATATATATATATATTGCTTCTGCCATGACATAACATTCTCATATACTCAAAGATGCAGCAATATGTCATAAAAAGATTACAATACTATGAAGAAGGAAATCTGAGTACTAAATACAGCATTCTAACTTCACAGCTGATTTTGTATAAGCAATAAACTCTCTGGATAATACTTTTCAAATCTACAAAACCCATGGGGATAATTGAACTCTGTCCTAATTTTCTGTTAAATTTTTATAAAACACAAATGGGAAAATTCATGCCCTCTGAAAACAATAAATCACAGTAAATTTGTTGAGCATTGTCTAAAATAAAGATTAAAGTTGTAATAAAAGTGATTAATTAAAACAACAATCACTTTATTAGTGATGTTTCCCATTTGTACTATAGGGAGTGTATTAATTAGTCAGGGCTCTCCAGAGAAACAGAACCAACAAGGAACTGGCTCAGATGACTGGGGAGGCTGGAGACTCAATGAAGAGTTGTAGTTTAAGTCCAAAGGCAGCTTGCTGGCAGAATTCCTTCTTCTTCCAGGAAGGTCAATTGTTTCTTATTAAGACTTTAGCTGACTGGATAAAGCTCACCCACATTAAGAGAGTAATCTACTTTACTCAAAGTCTACTGATTTAAATGTTAATCTCATCTCAAAATACCTTTTCAGGAACATTCAGACCAGTGTTTGACCAAACATCTGGACACTGTGGCCTAACCAAGTTGACACATAAAATTAACCACCACAGAGAATTACTATTCAGAATTACTAGATAGAAAGGCCACTGAAGAATAATGACTTTTTCACCTCCCCAGCCCATATCTATAACACCTCATATGAATAAATGCATTTAAAAAGTAGATAAATACTAGAAATGGAACTAGGACAATATGGTTTCATAGTACCTTTCGCCTTCCTGAATTAATCTATAACTATCAAAACTAAGAGGAAACAATGAAAGGCAAAACTGTAGATATTACAAGAGATTGTCAGTCAAAGTAACCAAGATAGGCCATGGAGAACACCTGGCTTTTCTTTTCTTTGCCTGCCTTTCAAGCTTTAAGGTCACCATCTATCTCATCCAGTATTAGCCCTCTCTGCTGTCCCACTTCACTGGCTTTCAAAATTCATCCAGGTTTTTTCCTAACTTATTGAGCATCCCGTGCATTCAGCATCACATCCACAACTCAAATGAACCACACACCGTTACCTTCCAAAGATAACCTACCTCAGCTTGGAACTTCAGAGAATTACAGTCCTTAAAAAGCACGATAAAATCTCATGTGTTTTATAACACTGCATTGGCTTA